>NC_080713.1:23703698-23836198 GCF_019097595.1 Hemibagrus wyckioides
CTGTTAATGGCAGACACGATGCTGTGTGTGTGAGAGAGTGTGTGAGATGGATATGCTGGAGCGAAGGTGTTGTTGTTGCTCTCCAGGCTCTTTTCAGTAATTATGCAGCTTCATTAAGTGAGTGTCCCCCTGCGGAAACTTCACCCTGCTGAGACCAAGAGGAAGTGCGGTTGCTATAAAACAGCATGTGTGTGACCTCCGCTAGGGACGGGGCGGAGTGTGAAATTAATTGAACCCATACACACACACACATAAATGAAAACACTCTCCTCCAGCCTACTTGGATAAGCCTAATCATTAGCAGCCTGATTGAAGTGTGTGTGTGTGTGTGTATGGGAATGTCCTGAGTGATGTTGAGCACTGTGTGTTTCTGTCTCTCTCCTGCAGAGGCGAATATCGGCTCAGAGGACAGCTCTCTTTCTGATGCTCTGGTGCTAGATGATGGTGAGTCTCTCTCTCTCTCACTCTCACACACACACATTCGCGCACACACACCCCACAGAAGTGTAAACAGGCTAATGAAGTCTAACTAGTAGCATATGCTGCCATTCCAACAGAGCAGTCATGACCTCAGGGTGATGCTTTTTCCCAGTCTCCCGATGGGGCGTTTCCATAGTAACAATACTGTACATATTGAATTGCACTTTACAACCATACAATTATCCACACCTCTGTGATATTCAGCCTACCATTGTCATCCATCAGCCTCAAACAGGGATGTCAAAAGGATGTAGTATTGCTGTATAATAAAATGTTAATAAGCCTGTAATAGCAGGGAGTGAATACTTATACAAGCCACTGTTCAAATAAAGCATGTGTCTATATCAGTAATTACTGCTTTAATACTTCTGCACATAAATATCTTTAAGCACACATCGTTTTTTTCTCCAGATGACCCCCAGGTAGCAGGGACACCCACGTTTTCTCCGGTTTCCTCCCCTCATAAAGGCCTTCCTCCTCGGCCTCCGTCGCACAGCAGGCCTCCTCCTCCTCAGTCTCTGGAGGGTCTCAGGCACCTGCACTACCAGCGCAGCGACTACGACAAATCTCCCATCAAACCCCGCATGTGGAGCGAGAGCTCACTCGACGAGCCCTATGAGAGGGTGAAGAAACGCTCCTCCCACTCCAGGTGTGCACCAATCAGAACTGTAATCATGGTCACATGACATACTAGCACAGTATTGCGTATTGCTATATATAATAAATATATATATATATATATATTTATGTAATTATCCGTCTCAAACCACATGACTTCATTGAGATGTTTTCATATTTGTTGAAAGGAATACCAAATAATGTCGCACAGCTCATATAGACTGGGCTAAGTGATGTGAAAGATGTGATAAATATTTCATGCTTTATATTCATTAAGGACACTTGAAAGACAGGCTCAAATCATCCATTATAAACACATTCAGTGTAACTAAGCACTCAGTAACATACTGAACTACTCATTAAAGCCTTTAGCATCGTTAGCGCTAAATCCCAGTTCTTGTGTGTTTTAAATTTCATATCAAAGATACATGAGATTAGAGAACATATAAACACTATATTTATTTGGAATCTGAGTAAAATGTTTTGTGTTGTAGATTTCAATTTTGTTCAATTTTTATGGCTTTTCTCTTGTTCTCTTGTGTAGCAGTCACAGGCGGTTCCCCAGCACAGGCAGCTGTGAGACTGGAGGGAGTAACTCCTTGCAGAACAGTCCAGTGCGCACGCTGCCTCATTGGAACAGCCAGTCCAGCATGCCCTCTACTCCTGACTTGAGGACCAGGAGCTATGTCCATTCAGCCAGGTATACACACACACACACATTTGCAAAATGACACGGTTGTTTGGTAATGTTTGTGGTGATGGTAGCTCAAGTGGTTAAAGCTCTGGGTCATTGACCACTGCCAAGCTGCCGCTATTGGGCCGTTGAGCAAGGCCCCCAACCCATGGCTGACCCTGTGCTCTGACCCCAACCTTCAAGGACGGGATATACGAAGAAAGAATTTTACTGTGCAGTAATGTATATGTGACAAATAAAGACAACTTAATGTTACTAATATTTGAACTTCTTTCTCTCAGCCTGTCTCAGCCTTTCCGTGGGCGGAGCTCCAGCCTGGAGTCTCAGGGGAAACTGCTGAGCCTAGAGGCAGGACCCGAGGCAGAGCTTAGTCCAGACCTCTTCCTGTCAGGGCCACAGCGGGCAGGAAGCAGCGGCTCGGTAGTGCCAGATGACTGCTCATCATGCACCAGCCACTCAAGTTCCGAGCACTGCTGCCCACCGGCAGGCGCCAACCCTAACTACCGCACCCTAGCTGAGGACTCACCTTCTAGAGCACGCCAGCGTCAGCGCCAGCGCCACAAATCCGCCGGCCACCTGGGCAACTCGAGCTCAGGCAGCATGCCTAACCTGGCCGCACGTAATGGTGGGACACCTGGAACAGCCCACCAGGGCGTCTACCTGAACAGCCAGAGCCAGCCATCATCACAGTATCGCATTAAGGAGTATCCGCTTTACCCCACAGGCAGCAGCCCGGGCGCTGTGGTGGTCCGCAGCCTGGAGAGTGACCAGGAAGGACACTACAGCGTCAAAGCACAGTTTAAGACCTCCAACTCGTACACGGCCGGCGGCCTCTACAAGGAGGGCTGGGGGTCAGCAGGGGAGGACGGTGAGGGCAGCAGTGCCAGTGGCAGTGCCAGGCTCACACCCTCCAGGTCTCAGATAGTGAGGACTCCGTCTGTAGGGAGGGAGGGAGGAGGGAACAGAGCGGCCGTGTCTGAGGAGCTACGGTGCTGGTACCATCGTTCGTCCGGATCGCTCAAAGAGCACGCACGTCTCACACACACCAGTTCGAACACAGGGAGAGTCGGCACACTCGCTAAGGGCTCACCGGGTAAGACATCCTGCTCTCTATGTACAGTATGTTTTATGCATTGGGATTATTCCATATTCTAAACTATCCAAATTCTCCACTTAGTAGCTGAATGTTAATCAGCTTGTAGGTTTATACTGCCACAGAGAAGCATTTATTTTCTATTTATAAGATCCGCTCTTACCATTACTCATATACTAGCTTGGAATGTTTTTCGTTCATTTTTTATACATTTCATTACATTTTTAGCAGTGTTAGATTTGATTAGGTGTAATATCACAGACAGGAAATCGTCCTTTTAGATTTATTTTGAAATTATTTTTTGAAGTATTATTTTTACTATTATGTCACTTATTCAGCTCCATGTCCTCAGTCTAGCAGCAAGGGTCATTTGGTCAAGAGTATAAGGATTAGGTCTGTGTTACATTCCATTCTTTTGAAAATTAGAGCAAGATTGAGTCTTTTCGATAGCCATAACAACATAAAATGTTTTGATCACCTTACACATTTTTCTGTTTCACTCCCGCACTTCATGTTGTATTAAGAGCATCCTGGTTAGCAGTCTGTAGAGGTTGACAATAGTGTTTATTAGTGTAAGTTTAGCTAAATGCATTCCTCTGTGTGAGGGAGTGAGGTACTCTCAGGGTGGTCTGTGCTCTGTGTGTGTGTGTGTGTGTGTTAGTGGGGGATAAAGTATTGCCCTCTGGCTGACTCAAACACTTAGGGATATAATTCCAAGATCTGTCATACAGGAGGGTCAGTGACAGGCCCACTTCATTTTCTGTTATATCTGTTATAACTCACTCCAAAAGTGAGAGTGTGTTTCTGTGAGTGCATATGTATTAATAACTGTGTGTGTGTGTGTGTGTGTGTGTAGCCGCTTCTCCACACAGCCAGAGAAGTGGAACTCCATGTAGTGAGTCAGCAGCAACGCCACCCTACAGCCCCCAGCACATCCTCAACTGGCAGAGCGGGTAAGACCATCTAGATGTTTCTGATAGTCATCGTTAGGATCTAGTACTAAAATCTGCACTAGATAAGCCACAGTGTTTACTGCAGCGAGCCGGAATCATATCAGTTATAACAAACCGACAGTGGGTTTCCTTATAACACTTAACACTGTATTCAGTAGACTTTAAAATATCAGCTTGTGCAGATTTATACTATGAGCTCGGTGATATGTTTCTGCCAGATTAAGTCAGATGTGAGTTAGGAATGTCTTGAGTGCCTAAATCCAGTAGTGATTTATTCCAGTTCCTAAACTCTGATTAATCAGTGTGAGATCACAGGGCAAATGTGCAGTGTTGTAACAAAGGCTTTATGTGTAATAACAGATGGTTTTGGTGTAATAACAGAGGCTTTATGTGTAATAACAGATGGTTTTGGTGTAATAACAGAGGCTTTATGTGAAGTAACAGTGGATTTAGGTGAAATAAACAGGCTGTATGTGTAATAACAGAGGCTTTATGTGTAATAAAAGTTGGGTTAGGTGTAAGAACAGTGAGCTTACGTGTAATAACAGTTGGTTTAGGTGTAAGAACAGTGAGCTTACGTGTAATAACAGTTGGTTTTGGTGTAGGAACAGATGCTTTATTTATAAATGCAGAGTCTTTGTGTAATAACAGTTGGTTTAGGTGTAATAACAGAGGCTTTATGTGCAATAACAGTTGGTTTAGGTGTAATAACAGAAGCTTTTTGTGTAATAACAGTTGGTTTAGGTGTAATAACAGAGGCTTTATGTGTAATAACAGTTGGTTTAGGTGTAATAACAGAGGCTTTATGTGTAATAACAGTTGGTTTAGGTGTAATAACAGAGCTTTATGTGTAATAACAGTTGGTTTAGATGTAATAACAGAGGCTTTATGTGTAATAACAGTTGGTTTAGGTGTAATAACAGGCTTTATGTGTAATAACAGTTGGTTTAGGTGTAATAACAGAGGCTTTATGTGTAATAACAGTTGGTTTAGATGTAATAACAGAGGCTTTATGTGTAATAACAGTTGGTTTAGGTGTAATAACAGAAGCTTTTTGTGTAATAACAGTTGGTTTAGGTGTAATAACAGGCTTTATGTGTAATAACAGTTGGTTTAGATGTAATAACAGAGGCTTTATGTGTAATAACAGTTGGTTTAGGTGTAATAACAGAAGCTTTTTGTGTAATAACAGTTGGTTTAGGTGTAATAACAGAGGCTTTATGTGTAATAACAGAGGCTTTATATGTAAAAGCAGAGGCTTTATATGTAAAAGCAGAGGCTTTAGCTTTAATAACAGTTGGTTTTGGTTTAATAATTTAGGCTTTAGGTGTTATAACGTAACATATATATACATTATATAACGTATAATGTTTAGGTGTAATAACAGTTGGTTTAGGTGTTATAACAGAGGGTCTAGGTGTAATAACAGTTGGGTTAGGTATTATAACAAAGAGTCTAGGTGTAAAAACAGTTGGATTAGGTGTTAGAAGGTTTAGGTGTTATAACAGCGGGTCTAGGTGTAATAACAGTTCGATTAGGTGTTATAACAAAGAGTCTAGGTGTAAAAACAGTTGGATTAGGTGTTATAACAGAAGGTTTAGGTGTTATAACAGAGGGTCTAGGTGTAATAACAGTTGGTTTAGGTGTTGTAACAGAAAGTTTAGATGTTATAACAGAGTCTAGGTGTAATAACAGTTGGTTTAGGTGTTATAACAGAGTCTAGGTGTAATAACAGTTGGTTTAGGTGTTATAACAGAGAGTCTAGGTGTAATAACAGTTGGTTTAGGTGTTATAACAGAGTCTAGGTGTAATAACAGTTGGTTTAGGTGTTATAACAGAGAGTCTAGGTGTAATAACAGTTGGTTTAGGTTATAGGTATGATAACAGTTCTTTTAGATGTAATAACAGATTTTATGTGTATTAAGAGAGACTTTAGGTATAGTAATAGAGGCTTTATAAGAGTTGACTTAGGTAAGGTGTAATAACAGTAGTTTTAGGTGTAATAGTGTGTTCTAAACACTTCTCTCCTGTTAAGCACTGTGCTGCACAAAAATCCTGTCCATTATATTTCTCAAACTGGATTATGAGTCGTATAAAAGTGTGAATACCTGAAAGAGCTACAGTGGATCATCTGCCACCTCCAAGACATACTGTAAAGCAAGCTTGATAGGTTTTTTTTAATCTATGGCTTTCTTGTCATTTTTTTGTAAAATCTATCTAATAAATTGGGGATTGAGGTGTTCAGACTGTACTGCATGGACTGTATCGTAATAATATAGAGTGTATAACAGTACATCTATGTCCTAACCCTGTTCAGCTTAAACACTGCTCTCCTTTCACCTGCTAACTTCAGTCACTGTTCACTGGTACAGCTGCTAACCTCTCTCTCTCTCTCTCTCTCCTTGTATTCTCTCTAACCCACTTCTGCTCGGTTTGGCCTGGGTGTGTGTTCCTGTGTGTGTGTTTGGTGTTTTCTTCGGGGCAGTGATACAGCTGAAAGCTCTCCTACTGAGGACTGCTCTCCCTCTCACCAAAGCACTGAGCAGTAGAGAGGTACTCTTTCTTTCTTTCTTTCTTTCTTTCTTTCTTTCTTTCTTTCTTTCTTTCTTTCTTTCTTTCTTTCTTTCTTTCTTTCCTTCCCTCTCTCTCTCTCTGCCTCTATTGCATGTTGACTCCGCCTCTTTTTTAACGTTTCATGCTCTGTTGATTGACTGTGGACGAGACGTTAACCGCATGAAGTGGAATGCTCGTGTAGTGGAATGCATCTTCCTCGAGCTGGAGTAACGTGCAACTCGGCCGATTAGACCTGACCACCACCCGCTGTTTTGTTCCTCGTTTTTTAGTTGCTTCATGTAAAAGATGGTGGTCGCGTCTTTATTTATTTATTTATTTTAACAAGGACGCCACGCTGATGTTCATGGACCATATAAGATATGATATAACGTATTGGGAAGAGATTGTAGACTAACAGAAAGATGCACTTCTGGCTTGTTAGTTAAGCGTTTGGATGAAAATTTGTTAAGAATGTTTTTTATCTTGGATTTTTATCTAGACAATCTGGATATATTACGCTGATGCTTAAGATGCATGAAATTATTTGCTGTATGTGACTTTATTGTGTCTTAGAGATAACAGTTGTTGTCATGATGAAGGAATATGACTGTGTGTGTGTGTGTGTGTGTGTGTGTGCTTGCTCACAGATCATTCAGCGATAGCTGTTTCCTGAGCAGTCCTCTGTGCTCTGAGCTCGCCGACGTGCAGTGGTATGGACACGAGAAAGCCAAACCGGGAACTCTGGTCTAAAACCCGTCCCTCCATCCCTCTCCTCCTGCTTCATCCCTTTCTTCCTGGAACAGTGTTCTCTGGGCGGATCTGTCCACAGGCTGGACCTCAACACGTATTATAGACATACCTACGGCTGGAGCCAACACCCCTTCACCTTCTCTCTCTCTGTCTCTGTGCATATCCAGCAGTGCAGTGGCTCTGGACTTTTGGGATCACGGAGGTCTTACAGAACCGAACTAAACCAAACCTAAGTTGTTGATTCTCCCACTGCGTATTGTATGAACTCTGAACTGTGACCCAGTTAGCTGCCAGCCAGTTGCTCCGTATGCACAAAACCCTTCATCCAGTCCCATCGCTGGAGTGATACACCAGGGGTGTGGCCTCTCTTCTCTTTTGGAGATGTGTTTATGTGTGTGTGTGTGTGTGTGTGTGTGTGTGTGTGTGTGCATTCTAGTGAATTAGGCATACTCAAACACACACATCAGTGTGTAATTCTGCGTAGAAGATAAGGAGCACACACACTCCTGCAGAACGTCGCTGTCGGTCATTTCGTTCGTAAACCTTCATGTGCGCTGTTCTGTTCTGAGTAAACGCGATGAATCACACACCCCAGTCCACCGAGTGAACCATCAAACCTGTTTCCCATTGTATGACGTTCTGTAAAAAAAATATGTGCGTAAATAAGCAAGACCACACGATGACAGAAACACCCTCGTGGATGTGATTCAGCCAAGAAAAGCAACATTATTGGCGTTTCTAATTAACACATGCTCATGTTAGGAATTCATGGATTTTCCAGTACTTTCCAAAAGCGGGTGATTTCGGAAACACGGTAAAAGGCTGACCGCAGAGCACTGCAATGACAACTGAAATCCAGGTCCATTAGTCCTGAAAAGCTTTACACCAAGCCAAAAATATATGGATACAATAAATAATACATGAACGGATGACAATTGAGACGTTTATCTGTATCGATTATCAAGGTGGTCAATGAGGTTTTAAATCAGAATACTTTTTGTACCTATTAAAGATCTTCATTTAGCTAAATATCTAATCCTAGATGTTGAAATAAACTTTGTGCCTCAATTAGTAACAATTTTCTGCCTCAAAACTCCACCTTATTAGTATTCAGGTAGCACATGATGAGTGGAATACTGAATACAGAGGATAAAACCAGCCAGTTTTAGCTCCAGACCACATAAATGATATAGTACTGTTGCTATCCATGATATGATTGATAACCAGTAACATTAAAATGCACAAATATCAGTAAACAGGGCATTATTAATATAACCATTTCACAAACTTCAGTAATGATAGCTTATTAAAATAATTACTTACTACTTTAACTTCTACTTACACCTTTGTTTCTAATGAAGTAAATACAGCGGTCCGGTTCGAATCTCATTGATGTCATGACCATCTTTGAGTGCTTGACATCATCTCACATGAATTAGGGATGGAATCGAATGCTATATAAGTATGATGAGTTCAAAACAGGCACAAAAAGGTCGTTAGTGTCGACTGATTTAGACTAGATGTGTCTAAACAACCCCCCAAAAACCAATGTGGGCCTCGAGTTCATAACCCGAGGAACTTTTTTGAAGAACAGGCCACGCCCACATTGGCTTTAAATCTAAAGAAACACTACACAAATGCAAATAGTGTTGCATCAGTGTATTCAAGTACATGTTAGTGATTATGAGTGCAATATGTAATATACAGAGACGTTATCAGTTCTTCTGGCTGGTTTTATATTGGCAAAGTGATATATATATATATATATATATATATATATATATATATATATATATATATATATATATAGATATATATATATATAGATATATATAGATTAAGGCCTAACAGGAAATGGGACACGTGTTTGTCCGGATGTTCCAACTATTCAGCAGAAACATTTTGTGTTGGTTGTCATTGCAGGGCTGTGTGTAGGAATTTCTTTCAAAGGGTGATGATTTTGATGCTTGTGGTCTCCATTTCTGTCTTTGTTTCATTTATTTGCATTTCATTTAGACGTTCTATCAGTTGTCATCCAATAGCTGTAAAGTTTCCCAATAGCCATGTGTTGCCATGTTTGATCTGATGTTTTATGGGAAACTCCTCTCTGAACGCTAGCCGGATGTGAGCTGTGTGTTAGTGTAAACCTTTTGAGGAAAGTACTGTACGTGCCACTCACCCTCTCGGGCAGCTCCACCAGCCTGCTAGCCACCATGGTGCTCTGAGCCTCTACTGTACTGTACACCCACGAATAACAAATCCCATATTCCACCTGCTCTGAGCCCACAAGAAATCCTCGTCCCTGGCATGTTCAACATTGGGACCTTATTTTTTAAAGTATTTCCTTACTGACGGAGTTTTTCTGTATGGTTACAGTTCGTACTGGGTTAGGGACTGGATGAAACTATAAGAGCACAATGTAACGGGGCACACATCATACAGATCAGCCACTGACCAACAAACTTCTCTCCGATCGATCTTACCTCTGTGCCATTTTCGAGAGACGGCCGAAGCATTCCAGTATACGAGCAGAATACACACATCTCGACCTCGAGAAAATCCTCCGCACTCCACACCTTAGGCTCTCAGACAGAGAGGGAAAACCAAACCACAGGGTGTTTGTGTTGTTTTAGGCAGCGGGATTTTAATGCGAAACGATGGTGCTCTTCTCCTCAAGCTGTCTCATGTGACGGGGAAACGCAGCAAGCCATACACTAACAACCACGTCTACTCCACATCGCACGGTCCAACATCACACACACACTCGGAAATGGACACACTGCAGCGACGGACTTACAGAGATACCTAAAAGCACACTCTTTGGTTTTTTTTTTTTCCATTCCTACAGAGTATGTGCATTATGTGCCATCAGAACCTTCATAATAGAGTCCGAACAGAACATCCTGCAATGTGAAATCAGTTGCCGTTTGTGTTTCTTCTGGGGATTCAGATTCAACCTCTTACCCAAAACAGTGGGATGCTGCCTGGGTGCAGGCCTGGACGAAGGTCCATAAGTGCAAAACAAAAAAAATGCAACAGCAAATCAGAAAACAAGAGCAAAAAGATTTTTTGTTGTTTTATTTTTTTTAAAATCAACAGCAAATGAGAAAATGCAACAACGACAACAAAAACAACAAAACTAAAAGTGCAACAACAAATCAGAAAACAAAACGAAATACAACGACTCAGAATTCAACAAAACAAAAATCATAACAAAGCAGAAAACGAAACAAAAATAAAACAACAAATCAGAAAACAAAAAACAAACAAATCAGAAAACAACAAAACAAAAAACAATGAATCAGAAAGCAACGACTCAGAAAACAACAAAACAAAAATTGTAACAAATCAGAAAACAATAAAACAAAAATTATAACAAATCAGAAAACAAAAAACAAACAAATCAGAAAACAAAAAACAAACAAATCAAGACAACAAAACAAAAATCATAACAAATCAGGAAACAACTAAACATGCGCAAACAAATTAGAAACCACAACAAAATAAAAACACAACAGCAAATATGAAAACACAACAACAAAAATAAATCATCAGAAAATGATAAAACGCACCAGCAAATCAGAAAACCCAACAGAAGAACTTCAAAAATCACATCAATATTAACTCTTAACAGCAGAGGGGCGGTCCTTATAGAGCACCACATGCTCGAATATGATTGGACACGGCCCGTGAACGTTACGAGGAAAACAAATTGCAAAAAAATAATGTTACTTTTGTTATTATAGTAAGGAGTTCAGTTCTTCTGACAAAGCTGGCTTCCGTCAGTCAGGTTTTCTGCGCTAGGCTCAAAGCTGAAGTATCGAAAATATTATATGTTGAAAGCCCTTGATTTTAAAAAAAAGCAGTAATAAAAGTATGAATAGATTAATTTAATATTTTCTTGAACTGTAAACATCCTCCATGTGTCTGCTTTCCACCTACACTAGCAGTGACGTACGCTGCAGCTAATCAGCACCAAGTCCGTCCTTCTCTATGGTCCTCACTTCCTGTTTGAAGACACATGATTTCTGATTTGCTGTTGCATCGTTTGTTTTTGTTCCAGATTGTTTTTGTGTTTTCTGATTCTTTTTTTTTTTTTGGGGGGGGGGGATGTTTGTTCACGTTGTCTCACCGTAGACCTGAGTCCAAACTCCGACGCAAAAAGTGAAGCCACAGAAAGTTGAAGCCGGAGTCATCCGTAACCCTTTCACGCGAAGAAGCCGTCTCATTCCCGCAGTGCTGTGATTCAGGTCTCGTGTTGATCTCGTTCTGTGAGAAATGAGAAAAGCGTATATTCTCTCCTCCTGCCCTCCTTTCCTACCTGTATTTAATAACAAGCCTAAACCTTTTATAATAAAAGAATAAACTAACACATTTATCAACATATATGGAAAAGACTATGGAAACCTGTCTGGGTTATTTTACAAGAAGAAGAAGTAGAAGAAGAAAATACACGAAACCTTCAAATGTTTTAATATTTTTATTTTTTATTTTTTTTTTAATCGAACAGTATTTTTGTTTTATTTCCATTTTTTTCCTTCCATCTTTTCTCACTATGTCAGGACAAAGTAACCCTTTCAGGTGCTACAGGATGACCAGTTACTGCGTTGTTTCCTAGCTGTAGACTTTTCCTAACCGTCGTCAATAGTTTTAATACGAGTCGTGCAAAATGAAGGATGTTAGTTACTAAAACCGTGTCGCTCACGCCCTCATTCCTGACAATAGAGCATGTTTTCATCCCTTTATGGAGTTTCAAATAAAAAAAATAAATAAATAAATAACCGCACACGTGATAACGGTGTTGTAGAAAACCAGATGTGGAGAGTTGTTGTTGGGGGAGAATAACAATGAAGTTCCACAGTTAATTTATTCTTTTTCTATTAAGAATTTGTATAGTAACTTTACATTTTTCAAAAACCGTGTTGTTGGCAACTGAATCTGAATTTTCCAGATGAGAAATGTGGTGGTTCTTGAAATTATGAAAATAAATTATTGCTGAATGTTCTCTAAACTAAAGTGCGTCTTCTTTCTTGGCGGTTCCAATTATCATTATGGGGGGATAAAAAGATTTTAGCCTGCCATACACTTAATTCATCCCATAACCTCGTACTCCGGTATACCTGAATGCACGTTATCATCTAGTGCTGCTAATATCATGAACGGCAGCTACGCTAATTCCTTTCCACCTGTTCCCTTATTTTCTACCCATCCCGAGCCATCTGGAGATTGTGCCAGCTTCCAGTAGACAGAGACCAAGCCTGTGAGGATCCCTGAGGCATCCAGAGAAGGACCAGCTCCAGCTGGGTTCTGCTTGGTGAGGATTTGGGTATATCGAAGCAACAATGCCAGCCCTATGTGGACTTCGAGGACGACAATAACCTCATAATTAATACACATACTAACATTCTACATATGCTGTATCTGCATCACACTGTACACTGAACATGACTGCAGAAAGGATATTGTTTATAATCACATCATAATCATTTTTAATCATGCTCTCCGGTGTCACCCAAATGAGGATGAGGTTTCATTTTGAGTCTGGTTCCTCTCAAGGTTTCTTTCTCATACCATCTCCTTGCCTCAGGCTTCCTCAGGCTTGCTCACTACGGATGATTTTGTCTAACATCTAGGACTTTTGTACTATGTTTTTTGTTTCTTATGTTCTGTAAAGCTGCTTTGAGACAATGTCCAGTGTTAAAAGCGCTATACAAGTAAAATTGAATTGAATTGAATTGAATAAACATTCATGTGGACCTGTGATGGACTGGCAACCTGCCCAGGGTGTACCCCTGCCTTTCGCCCAATGTGTGCTAGGATAGGGTCCAGCAGATCCCTGTGACCCTGATTAGGAATAAAGCGGGTATAGAAAATGGATGGATGGATGAATAAACATTCTTCCATAAAGAATTTATTTTCCAAAATCCATAATTATGGTGCAAGCACATGAAGTGCAGGATGTTATGAATGCTTAATGTGTAAGAGTTATTATAATTCATCAGAGAACAGCGAAAGGGAGGATGACTGTCACTGCTCGTGCTCCTCACCCTTCGGCATGTTTCCCGAGGTCGTGTTGAAATGACTTTCTTCATGAATATTAATCTGGGAAATTGTACATATGACTATGTAATGAATGTTGAGGGAAGTTGGGGTCTGGATGTGCTGCTGGGTTTAAAGAAAGAAAAAAACAACATGCTTTGATCCTAATTCAAAATTTAGCGAGTAGCGAGGTTATAACAGTGAGCTTCTTTAACTAATTGGTGCAGCAGGTTTACACACTGCTCGAGTGACTCTGTAGTGGGTCGTGTAGAAAAATCATTGGTTCTGAATCTGAGACAAACCAGGAAGAAGTGCTGGAGTGTTTGTAAATTAAGTTGTCTTTATTTCACTACTCACAAAAAGTTAAGGATATTTGGCTTTCAGGTGAAATTTCAGGATGCACCTAAACTGCACTATAACCTTTACAGGTGAACTTAATTTGACCTTCTCTACACATGTCCAACTGTTCAGTGTTTCAGTACTTTTTGCATAACTTGCTGTTCTCTAACAAGGTGCTTAACGGCAAAATTCACTGGTGTTCGATCCATGAATCGACCAATAAATTTTCTGGTTTAATTAGAATTGGTATTTAAACAGTCCTCTTCATCGTGCTGTTCACATTTTGACATCATGAGACCAAGACCATACCTAACAATTGATCAACAGTACCTCGCCATTGCGAGGCTTCAAACAGGATGTTCTCAGAGGGAAGTGGCCACTGAGCTTAGAGTGTCACAGAGTGTCATCAGCAGATTGCGACAGAGATACAGAGAGACTGGAAGAGTCACAGAAAGGCATAGAAGTGGACGTCCTTTGGCCACATCCCACGTTGATGACCGCTTCATTGTGAGCAGTTCCCCTCGGAACTGGATGATGAATGCCACTCATCTAGGCACATTTAAGGGAGGTGAGAGGCACCCAAGTGTCACGTCAGACCATTCGAAACCGTTTACATCAGTGTGGTCTGCGTGCTAGACGACCTGCAAGGGTACCTGACCACACCACCGGGCACAAGCGTCCATTTATACTGGACGAGGGACCAGTGGGCCTCAGTGCTGTTCTCTGATGAATGTTGATTCATGTTGAGCAGAAATGATGGACGCCAACGATGTTGGAGACGTCAAGGAGAGCGCTATGCATCAGGCACTGTTGTGGTGGTGTTACAGGGTGGGCAGTTGTGTCTACTCAATACAGAACTGCCCTACATCTTGTGAATGGTACAGTGACAAGCCAATACTACCTGAATAACATCATTAATCCAGTCATTGTGCCCCTGCATGAACAACACAGGCCTAATTTCATCTTCATGGATGACAATGCTCCGGCTCATCGAGGTCACATCATTAGGGAACGGCTGCTGGAGGCTGGGGTACCTCAAACGGAGTGGCCTGCACTTTCTCCAGACCGGAATCCCATAGAAAACCTCTGGGATCAGCCGAGTCGCCGTGTAGAGGCTCGTAACCCTGCACCCCAGAACCTCAATGACCTGAGGGCCGCCCTTCAAGAAGAGTGGAATGCCATGCCTCAGCAGACAATAAGTCGACTCGTGAACAGCATGAGACGTCGTTGTCAAGCTGTAATCAATGGTCAAGGGCACGTGACAAATTATTGAGACACTGACATTTTTTGTTGTGGTATACCCACCACTGTTGTTGGCTTTTGTTTCAATAAATTGTTTGAGATGAGGAAATCACCATTGCATGCCCTACTTTCATGATATAATATCACTGTAGCGTGAACTTTTTACATAAATTTCTTAACTTTTTGTGAGTAGTGTACATTACTGCACACTGAAATTCTTTCTTCACATATCCCATCCTTGGGGGTTGGGGTCAGAGAGCAGGGTCAGCCATGATGCACCACCCCAGGAGCAGGGTGGGTTAAGGACCCAAACAGTGACAGCTTGGCGGTGCTGGAGCTCGAACCCCGATCTTCCAGTCAATGACCCAGAGCTTTAATCACTTGAGCTACCACTGCTGTATGGTCACAGTGTAAGTTCCAGCAAACATGGCTGCTCAGTTCACTTTAATTCTTTCACAGTGAGGAAAAAAAGCTTTAAAAAATTTTCTTATGGTAAGAAATGCAGTAAAAACCAAAAGAAACACTGGCAGTGCTTTTCCATTATGGAGTCGTTTATTATTTGTAAAGCTGGACACTTAATCAGTGCCCCTTCTCCTGGACAGGTAGGTAACCTCAATCTGTAAAGCTCTGATGAATAATAGATACTCATTTATCACTTAGAAAGCCGAAGATTTAGACAAATCACATCTATATGTAATGCTGTCCCTGGTGGTCCTGTGGCAGGATCCCGTGATCTCACTGCTCTGGCTCAGGTTTGATTCCCTGGCACCAACCCAGCCACTGAAAGGTTAACTCTCACTGCCGTCCTAAACTGGGAGGAAGGACATCCGGTGTGTGTCAGTATAGGTGGATCAGTGAGAAGGGGAGCTTAGAAATTCATTACAAAGCTCAGCAAAGCCACTCTGAGCATTGTTATAAATCAGTAGGAGCTGGATTTCTCCAGTTTATAGTGCTATAACTTGGCTCTTTAAGTAGTAAATGGCTGTGTGGGCAGAAGATCAGGTTAATAGGCTAACACCATGAACCATCACACACATGCAAACACTCTGATTCTCACACCTATAACAGGAAGAGTAATAATGACTTCCGTAGACGATCTGGATAAGTGAAGTATGATGGTTTTTAAACACAGAATGCAATCAATTAATGCTTACTTATGTAAGATTTATGAGGGGGAAAAAAATGTAATAGAAAATTCTGTAAGATTTTTAAGGATGAATATTTACCTAGTTTTGCACATTTATTTATTTATTTATTTATTTATTTATGAATTATTTTAATTAATTAATGAATTTATTGATTGATTGATTAATTGATTATTTTGCATCCTCATTATCTATACTGAAATGTTTAGTACAATTATTTTTACACAGATTCTTTTAATGATTAATGCTTTTTCTGCCTTCATCATCAGTTAAACTGCTGTCTGTACCTGACACTCAGTAATGACCTCAACCTTTTCCACTGTTATCATGATTGAGGTCATGAGCTGAGTCTCCAATCACAAACTGGGACCTTACACTCAAAAGTAGTCAATAATCTAGAAAATTCAGGAGGCTGGAACACCAAACAGATCTTTCTGTAGGACTGAAGGCATCATGAGAGGTTTTTAAAACACTAGCACAAGGAATAACAGTCTTACCCTGATCAGGCATAACATTATGACCACCTGCCTAATATTGTGTTGGTCCCTCTTTTTGCTGCCAAAACAGCCTTGACCCGTCAAGGCATGGACTCCACTAGATCCCTGAAGGTGTGCTGTGGTATCTGGCACCAGGATGTTAGCAGCAGATCCTTTAAGTTGCCTCCACCTCACAACTTACAGGACTTAAAGGATACTTTTGATAGATACTGACCACTGCAGACCGGGAACACCCCACAAGAACTGCAGTATTGGAGATGCTCTGATCCAGTCGTCTAGCCATCACAATTCTGTAGTGACCCTACCCAAGGCCATGACCCCTACTCTGGAAAACCCTGATTTAAATCATGACCAGTTCACCTTTCTCTACATTCCCAGTATCTTCCTCACTTTCCTGCACTTGTAGTATCACTATGAGGAGAAGTGATTCAGAGTAACCATCACTGTGAGCTGTGTCATTGTCTTCTTCTGCCTCTTTTTTCCTGTTTGTGTGATCAGCTTCCAGAAGAATGTTTGCTCTTGGTACAATAGCCGAGGCTTTCCTCTGTCCACAGATACACGTGGAAAAGTAAACTCTGCATCTGGCAAACTGTTGGTTCGGTCAGCAGCCTAGCATTTACGGTGCAGCTGTGCTGTTTGAGTCAATAGTGAAGCTTTCATCAGTTGTAATAAATGAAATTTCTTTAAAGCAATTATGTCTTGTGCAAAGATTTACAAAAGGAGTTTATCTCTCATCTTCTCTCCGTGTTCATGTGGGTTTCCTCCAGATTCTCTGGTTTCCTGCTATTACCTTGACATCCAGACCAGGGCGTATTCCCATTAAACATCTAGTAAAGTAACGTAGCTCACTCGCCTCAGGCTTGCTCATTAGGGATTATTACAAATAAATCTAAATATAAGGCTAATATTCTATGTTCTATGTTTCTTCTGTTCTGTAAAGCTGCTTTAAGACCATTTCCATGGTTTAAGGTACTATATCTAGGGTACCAAGGATAGCCTTCAAGGTCCAGCACAACTCTGACCAGTATAAAACACTTACTGAAGATGACTAAATACAGATTATATACTGAAGGGTTTTTTTGTGTTATCCATCCATACATTTACTGTATTTTGTGTCACAAGGAGCCTGGAGACAATCCCAGGAGACTCAGGGAATAAGGCAGAGGACACAAGGCAGGAGGGGACAGTAGTAGTGAATCTGAAGTGGTTAAGGCTCTGGGTTGAAGGTTCCCAGATAGCAAAATAGGTCTGGCCCAGATCTGGCCCACACAATGCACTTACCACAAAGAATAACCGCCCTTTGGTGGCCCATATCTGGTTTGCCAGAGGTGGGCCAAACATGGGCCAGCACAAGGCCAGCACTGGGCCATACCACATAAACCAAAACATTACCTGGCCACATCTGGCATCCTCTCATATAAACAGTGCCATCACTGCCAGACCTGGTCCACATCTGGTTGACATACCACTTGCCATGCCAGAACTCAGCCAGCAGTGTCAGCTTAATGCCAGATCTGGCCCAGACCCGTCTGCTATGTGGGTTGGGGTTTAAGCCTCAGCACTGTCAAGCTGCCACTGTTGGTCCCCTCTCTGCTCCAGAGGGTACTGTATCATGGCTGACCCTGTGCTCTGACCCCAACATCTAAAGCTGGGATATGTGAAGAAAGAATTTCACTGTGCTGTAATGTATATGTGACAAAAATAAATGCTTCTTCTTTTTCTTCGTCTAGTGCCAACCCCCTGCAGACACACACACACATTCACACACTATGGATTAGCCAATACGCCTCGGACTGGGGAGGAACCCGAAGACCCAGGGGTGGATGGCACTAAGCCACCATGCCCAGCTGCTTTGTTGTTTGTTTGTGATGGGGGACATAAAGTTATGTTTTAATGGCAGCTGGTTTAACTATGTTAAACAACTACAATGTAGAGCAAGTAAAACATATTTTAATGCGTAAAAGATGTATATCACATCCTGGCAGTGTGTAAATAAATCATAATGAATTAAACGATTAGACGTTAAACTAATATCATTAAAGGGATTTACTTTAAAGGGAAACAAACAGCAGAAAGTCAAAGAAAACCCCAAAAGGCATGAAAGACTCACAGCTAACTTCCAAAATCCTGCAATTCTTAGCATTTGATAACTCACACAAAACACACACACACTAATAAAGTCCAGCTCTTCCTGCAGCGTTGCCGTAGCAACATTCTAGGCCGATGCAGAATGTTTCCTTTCGGCCTTTGACAGCAGCTGGAAGTTTTTCTCTCATGCAGTGAAAGTGTGTGTGTGTGTGTGTTCTCCCACATGCCGTGAGAACGCAGCGCTAGAGTGTAATGAGGCTTTTGCAGGCGCTGTGTGTATGTTTGTGTGTGTTTTCCCTGTTGCTGTGTGAGTGTTTTGTTGTAGCCTCTGGTCATTGGGAGTCTGGGCTTTCTCCCCGTCTCTCTGCTCCATCTCGGCCAGGAGGAAGGTCAACACATCTGGCCCTCTGTGAATAATTTACATGCATCCGGCTGGAAGAGCGAAGCTGATAGAAAACGCTTGATGGCAAACAGACAGAGTGAAAAACACCCTGTCCATAACTAAAGACAGTGACAGAGAAAGAATGTTCTTTCCTTAAAGGGATCAGTGTGATATCAATTAACACAATAATCAGAGGAATTCTGCCTCTTTCTCTCGAGTCAGATCATTTAGTAACGCTCACTAAAAAGACAGGATGATCAGTTACAGATAAACATGTAAACACCTTATGTAGCTTCTGAAGGGTGAAACTAAAATGAAAAAAAAAAGGAAGAAGAAGAAGAGGAGAAAAAGAAGGAAGAAGAAGAGGAAGAAGAGGAAGAAGAGGAAAAAGAAGAGGAAGATTAAATAGAGGAAAAAGAAGAAGAGGACAAGGAAGAAGAAGAAGAAGAAGAAGAAGAAGAGGAGGAGGAGGAAAAGAAGGAAGAAGAAGACGAAAAGAAGAGGAAGATGAAATAGAGGAAAAAGAAGAAGAGGACAAGGAAGAAGAAGAAGAAGAAGAAGAAGAAGAAGAAGAAGAAGAAGAAGAAGAGGAGGAGGAGGAGGAAAAGAAGGAAGAAGAAGAAGACGAAGAAGAAGAAGAAGAAGAAGAAGAAGAAGAAGAGGAAGAGGAAGAAGAGGAAAAAGAAGAAGAGGAGGAAGAAAAGAAGGAAGAAGAAGACGAAGAAGAAGAAGAAGAAGAAGAAGAAGAGGAAAAAGAAGAAGAGGAGGAAGAAAAGAAGGAAGAAAAGAAGGAAGAAGACGAAGAAGAAGAAGAAGAAGAAGAGGAAAAAGAAGAAGAGGAGGAAGAAAAGAAGGAAGAAAAGAAGGAAGAAGAAGAAGAAGAAGACGAAGAAGAGGAGGAGGAAAAGAAGAAGAAGAGGAGGAAGAAAAGAAGGAAGAAGAAGAAGAAGAAGATGAAATAGAGGAAAAAGAAGAAGAGGACAAGGAAGAAGAAGAAGAAGAAGAAGAAGAAGAAGAAGAAGAAGAAAAGAAGGAAGAAGAAGAGGAAAAAGAAGAGGAAGATGAAGTAGAGGAAAAAGAAGAAGTAGAAGAAGAAGAGAAAGAAGGAAAGAAGATGAAGAGGAAAAAGAAGAAGAGGAGGAAGAGGAAAAGAAGAAAGAAGAAGAAAAAACAAAGAGGAAGAAGAGGAAAAGAGGAAGATGAAGTAGAGAAAGAAGAAGAAGAGGAGGAGGAGAAGAAGAAGAAGAAGAAGAAGAAGAAGAAGAAGAAGAAGAAAAGAGGAGGAAGAAGTGTATTTAGAACAAAGCATATGTAAACATTAGAACTGGATTATTTATGTAAATACAGATGTGATTGTGTTTTGTGTAGACTCCATGTAAACATCTGTTATGTGAATAACTATTCAGAGCAAAAACTAAATTAAAAACCGAACAGAATTGTTATGATCTCTCTTTTTTTAATAATTAATATTTGACAGATTCTGCAAAGCATATGTTTGCATCAACTTAAGCTATGCACAAACAGTTTTAATGTCTTTAAGTCCCAGATTAATATTACTGTGCCTCTGTGTTAGGGCTTTACATTAAAAACAGAAACTGGAGAAGGAGAGGGTTTCCGTTCATTCAGATCTTTACACTAGATTTATAACAAGCAGCTGGACGCTTGAATCAGTGGCTTTATACTGAAGCTCGTGTCATGTCTTGTTCTTGTGAGAACTCAGATGTTGATCCAAATGATGCTTTTGATCACGGTGGGCATTATCTGCACATGAGCGCTCTGTTTCCTCTCAGAAACCAAATAAAAGTCTTTAGAAATGCCAGCTTGGCCGAAAGAGCTGACTCAGAGTCAGTGTGTCAATATAAAACACACACCAGCATATCTACAGTCTGGAAAGCAATATAATATTAATCATATACTATTAAAAACAAATATAAATGCCTGAAATACACATTTTTCTCATTTACACCTTTACTGTTACTTAGAACACAACACCAGAAACTACAAAACAGATAGACAGACAGACAGACAGACAGATAGACAGATAGATAGATAGATAGATAGATAGATAGATAGATAGATAGATAGATAGATAGATAGATAGATAGATAGATAGATAGATCATAACATTATGAGCAGTGAGAGGTGAAGTGAATAACACTGATGATCTCCTCATCATGGCACCTGTTAGTGGGTGGGATATATTAGGCAGCAAGTGAACATTTTGTCCTCAGAGTTGATGTGTTAGAAGCAGGAAAAATGGACAAGTGTAAGGATTTGAGCGAGTTTGACAAGGGTCAGATTGTGATGGCTAGACCACTGGATCAGAGCATCTCCAAAACTGCAGCTCTTGTGGGGTGTTCCCGGTCTGCATTGGTCAGTATCTATCAAAAGTGCTCCAAGGAAGGAACAGTGGTGACCCGGTGACAGGGTCATGGGCTGCCAAGGCTCAATGATGCACGTGGGGAGCGAAGGCTGGCCCGTGTGATCCGATCCAACAGACGAGCTACTGTTGCTCAGATTGCTGAAGAAGTTAATGATGGTTTCAGAAAACACAGTGCATGACGGGTCAGGGCTGCAAAAGGGGGACCAACACAATGTCAGGCAGGTGGTCATAATGTTATGCCTGATCGGTGTATATTCCACTGATAAGTTACTGATAATGTGGAATTCTAGATTAAAATGAGAAACTATGCAAAACATGAATGCTAAATGAATAAGCATGCTGAAGAGTATCCAATCCACATCTTGTGTAATTGTTGCTGTTGACATGACCGCTGGGTATAGAGGCATTTATGTAACTGAGTGATGAAATACAGTTAGGTGACAAATTAAAGGAAAACTGGTGGCTCTGTGATGCAACACGATTGTTCCCTTAGAGGGATGACCCACTCGAAAACAATATAAATTTATTCTTCACTTTTATTCCGGGTGTGGCCTCTTTCAGGATGACCCCTCCTCCATTCCCAGAGCACAAAAATGACCAAAATAAACAGTTCCACCTTTGCGTTTCACCAGTGTGTATGTTCACAAAGCTTACTGTAGATGGATTTTTAGTGACCACTAGGAGATATATTTGTTCCAATGCTGAGTTACCAAACACCTATAGCTTTACAGGCAGTTTAAATCTGACCTTGAACCGAATTTGTATTCTCTTCTCCAGGAAGCAGGAAGTCAACCCCTTTCTGTCTGTGGTCTATTACAGCAAAAAGACTTTATTTCTATCATATCTGTGGTGTGAATGAGTCAGCTCCTGCTCTGTCTACAGAGTCCATAAATGGACCATTACACAAGTCTCCAAGCTTGGGACTCACATCCTGAACACTGACTCATGTGATATTTGTTATACACCTCATATCTGCTGACGAACACTAATATAAGGTTCCATTCAAAAGCATGAGGGGGAAAAGAACTGATTGAAGATTTCTGCAGTGTATCATGTATCTAATGAATTTATCAACCATGGAAATAAAAAAAAGAACGGCAGAACAAACACCTACATTCATACCGTCTTAATTAAAAAAAAACACATTTATTCAGACTGTTGCTTTGAAAATATTTACACTATATTTACAATAGAAACAATACCACTGGGAGCTCTACGAGTGTGTGTGTGTGAGATAGAGTCAGTCACAGAGCGTTGTATTCCACACATTTTGAAGGATCTGTGGAGAAATGCTTCTGACAGATGGTCATTAACCTCTTCAGACCCTAAACAGAGAGACAGAGTCAGTGTCCTTCATCTTCCACAATAAAAAAACCTTGACATTTAATACAAATCCATTTCCATCGATAACCAACCTGGATGTATTTTCTTTGGGTTTCGTCGTTGAGAACGTGAGCGACGTGCTTGGAGAAGATTTTCTCTCGGCCGGTACGAGCGTGGATTCCCACCATGGTCACACCGATGGGCCACGGAGCGTTCCCTATTGCCATCTGCAGGTACGCATCATTCGCCTGCGTGTACACGTGACACAATGACATTACCAGCAGTACCATTCTTACCAGTTTCATAACCTGCTGATAATTTCAGATCGATACATGAGATACACAGACAACGTTTCTAATCCGAAAGAGCTAAATGAACATTAAAGCTTTTAGATATTCGGATTTATGCCAGCTATCGGTTTGTAGATTGCCTTATTTTATTTTAATGCTCGAAAGCATTACAGACTTCGTAAGCCATCTGGCAAAAAATTACGACTTCTTTTCTTGCAGAACCTGCAATATGTTTCCCATGTGTTTGGCTCTTTATAGAACAACATCCTGCAAGTTTCATTTTTTAAGCCAGATTAAGTCGAATGCTGTAGAGCAGGTAATATTTAACACGTGGAGAAAGCACCTGCAACCTGCCAATACGCTCTGTGACCAGATTTAAGAGTCTAACGTCCGGGACAGTACACTACAGAGACTTTATCTGGCTCTGCAGGTTCGGCACACACACAAGGAAATTATAACCAGCTGCTAAATGATGAAAGTGCGAGTGTCAGACAAAGCATAATTCTTATACATGGTGAGAAGCAGCAGTGGACATTTAAGGCATCCTGGTATCATCATCTTTATCTGTTTTGTTCGGTAGAACACCTTTTGGTTTCAAGTGGCCCATGTCATCCAAAAAGATCCACTCTTGGTCCACAAAAAGGCATGGGAATGATCCAGGCACTTCTTGGCAAAGAAGTTAGTGGAAGTAGTCTCTACCTTACTATTCTCCCATGAAGCCCAATCTCTTTCTGATTGCCGAGTCACAGACCCTGACCGTAACCAAGGCAACAGGAGCCTGCATTTCTTTGGACGTTTTGTCCAAATTTGCTGTGACTTCCTGGATGATTTGGAAAGACGCTGGCAGGTCAGCCACTACTGCGAAGATTCACTACTGTTCGGAAATTTACAGCTTATGACTCGTACTGTGGTCGTCTCCCGGCAGCAGAAATGGCTTCCAAAGTCCTTTCCACATGAATAGAAATCAACTTCTTTTCCCCTGACCTCTTCAGAAATGCTCTTTTATCGTTGTGTAAGCAGTTTAAGGAATCTTTGCATTGGAACTTGATGGTAAGGGTTTATATATATTATATATATATATATATATATATATATATATATATATATATATATATATATATATATATATATATATATATATATATATATATATATATATATATATATATATATATATATTCAGCAGGGCGGCCTCTAATGAAGCCCATCTGTGCCCGATCAGCCGAGTCACATACAATATATAACAGGCTAAGGATGGTGGAGTTTCTGGTTAATTCTCTCCTCAGAGCTGAAACGACGAACCAGCGCATCACCCTAGCCCATTTTTCCATTTATTTCAAACATAATATTGGCACAAACAGTCTATTACTCACCTTCACGTATTCCCTCTGTAGCATGAACTTAATGATGTCTGTGATGGATTCCTTAATGTCTTGAGATAAAGTCTAAGACAGAAGAAGTCATATTAATCTCTGCGACCTCCATTTCCCATCATCCCACACAAAACGGTCTAGCAAAAAAAATATGTACCTTCTTGCGCAGCTTTCTAAAGAGAGGCTTTAGATAAGACTCGGTCTGTTTCTGTGTTGCACTGGCCAGCTTTCCCTGGACGCTCCGCTTGATATGGTCCTCTCGGCTGTTCAAGTCTTTAGCCCAAACGCCCAGCAAAAACTGCACACAAAAGTTACAACTTTAAAGAAGTCTTTTATAGATTTTTGCTCATGTTAAAAGTTTCACTGATAACTACACTGTAAATATCTGCAGTTAAGAATAAAGCACTTTCTTTGTAAAACTCTGCTGTAATATCACTGCAGCAGCCATGTTGAATAAACACATCTTTTCCCCCTCCTCCTTATCATGTTTGCCATCATTATGCTCCTGAAATGTAAGGCAGAAATGTTCCAGAAAGCTGGAGATGGTGATATTGTGATTATGGTTCCTGTCTGAAATGACTCTCTACTGTTATAACAGAAATCATTCATATAAACAGGCCTTTATGCAACACTGTCATTTAAGAAAATATATAAAGACTCACAGTTCTGGACTATCCTTGTTATTTCTCCGACTGAAGGGAGTATTTAAAGTAAAGCTTGACTCACCCGCAACACTTTGTCTATAACGTCCATATCTTTTACATCGTCTCCGGTGCCCAGGGACTCACCCAGAGCCTGCAAGTTATAACACATGACTTAAAACCACACGATGATTATATTTCTTCCCAAAGAAAATAATATAAGACTAGAAATGTAAATAAATCCCACATGCACATAGCATTGTATGTTTAACAAAGGATCCCTCTATGTACATAACTATTATAACCTTTAAAGAGAACCTGTGTTCTATGAGTTAAACCACAGCACCCCCTGCAGGCTCAGAGGTGAACTACCACTCACACCATCACTACTTTGAGCCCTTTCACTAATGCAGTGTTTTGTCTAGAGCAGAATAATAGAGTATGTCGAAGCGAGGTGGCGTTAAAGTGATTATATATGGGATGTAGTAGTATAGTGGTTACGGTGTTGGGCTACTGAGTGGAAGGTTGCGAGTTCCAATCCCAGGTCCACCAAGCAGCCACTTCGGAGCCTCTGAGCAAGGTCTTTAACCCTGAATTGCTCAGTTGTATACTGAGCCAAAGGACAGAGCTGTAGTGCTGCAGAAATATTTGGATCAATGAACAAACCTACCAGTTATTTCTACTGTGGAATTTATTTAGTGCCAGCGTGATCAATACTCTCAAAAACCTTCTGACCAGGGAGCGACAATTAATGAGAACATTCTCGGCCCTATGCATTCCTTGTTCCTTTTTAATTGTGTGCAGTGGGAAATCAAAGTATTCATCACTTAAATGTGTAATATGGATTGAGATGTTAAATTTTCCTACCTCCAGCTCTTCGATGGTGGTGTTTTCCTCATGCACTTTAAGATCATCCTGGGTGTCTGGATCTCCAGCTTCCTGTCCTCCTACGATCTCATTCAAATACTGCTGATCGATCTTATCCATAGCAGCCTTCAGATCGTTCCTCAAACCCTAAACAAAAAGCCATTCAGTCACAACACACACAGAGTCAGGACCAGCATGGGTGTCTGTGACGAGCTGATAAAGTTAACGCCTGATGTCTTACCTTGTTCACTTCCGGTGCGAGAATCTCAATCTTGCGGAGCCTCTGAAAGGCGTCGTAATCGGTCTCTCCGAACAGACGCACCGGCTCCCCGCGCTCCCTCAGGCGACGGATCACCTGCACGCAGGTAACACGCAATCGATACACCAATTCATAAGACGCATCGAGAAGCAAAGCGTATCAGTACATACGTACCTCCTGTCGAGAGAGGGTCATGGGTAACTTCTCCTCATTGAGCTCCAGCTCTAGTACAGGGTTGGATGATGCCGATGGAGCACTTTCCTCCTGCTGCTGTTGCTGCTGCTGCTTCTCCAGCTTCAGATAAGGAACACAGGGAAAGAGGCACAAATGACTGATCGCTTTTGGATAAAGAAAACAAAGCCTGCTTTATCAGACCTACTTCTGAAATAAACTTTAAAAGAACCCTGTGCGTTCATAGACTTTCAGAACATTAGGAGGATTTTAGCTGTCTGTTTAACAAAGTAGCAGGAACTAAACAGCAAGAGACGATGTGTGGAAGTGAGTCTTTTATGGAAGATAAAATACTGAACCCTAATGAGAAGGTGGTTTCTTCTTCACGCTAATGCAGGATCACGTTGCTTACTGAGAAACGTGAATTTTCTGAGGAACTTTTCTCTTAAGCGGTGGTTACTCAAGTTATAACTAAATTGAAATCCCAAAACACTCATTCCACTGTGCTGAGGTGAAAGATAACACTAAATTTCCTCCATTAGCTCAAAACCATCCAAAAAATGATGAGCTACATGATACGTTTATCTCTACAGCAAAGGCAGTTAAACTAATAGACTCACTGCAGCCATGTGATACATGCGTTTGAGATCTGTGTTTGTCGTCAGATGCAGTTCTGCTGATTTCTGTTTCCTGTTTATTCACACCCTGAAGAATTAAGTGCCACTTCAGCTGCATCGCTTTGCCATGCTTCACCACACCTGAAGTACCTTTTTGATGGAAGTATAAATCAGGCTTAAGTAATCCTCTTCTGCATGCTCTAAAATGGCAACATCCTGTAGCGATGCTGGAGTATTGAAGTCATACGCGTCCCTAGCACATGCAGCTACTTTGGACAGGACAAAGTAAATGAAAAGAACTGCATAATGCAGACTTGAATATACACTATATGACCAGGGTTTGTGGACACCTAACTATCACTCGTGTGATCAGTCTCCCCTTCACTTACAATAACCTTCTGGGGAAGGCTTCTGACAGGATTTTAGAGTGTGGCTGTGGGGGATTTGGGATCATTTAGTTACAAGAACTTTAGTGAGATCAGGCACTGATGTTGGGTGAGCAGGTATGGGGTACAGTTTATCCCAAAGGTGTTCAAGCGGGGTTGAGTTCACGGATATTTGCCACACAATCTATACAATCGTATGCCTCCAACTTAAAGAACAACATGTGATGTCAGGTGTCCACATACTTTTGGCTATACAGTGTAACACTTAAGAAATAGCTGTATTTATTTTCCATGGAAAACTGGAAAGAAAAAAAAAATAAAGGTAGATTTCAAGCAAATGCTGCTGTGGGCTTCATGCAACAATGAAAGCAAAGGCAACTGAAAAGAAACTGATGTAAATGAATTTATTAATTCTTTCATGCATACTGGTGCATTCTGCCTGTGTGCACTATACCTGCGTCACAGGCTGTTCATGAGCAACCTGTACACTCGCAGAGGGACACGGAGAGAAGAATAGGCATTTCGAGAGAAAGAGGGTTTGAAAGAGAATGAGAAATGTACACTGTTATAAAGGATAAAAGCTGAAAATGTAAACAAAAGATGCTGAGGCCATAGTATCTCACTGACATCCGGTTTATCAAGGGTTTCAGTAACACAGTTCACACTGTTACAGAACTTACATTGTATCCGCATCTTTTGAAGTACTCTTCTTCCTCCTTCTTGGCTAGTTCGGCTCGCTTGAAGTACTTCTTTGTGTTCTGGAAATTGATCATGGGTAAACACATGCTTTGATTGGATTACATGTCGTCAGATCCAGAGAAAGACCTTGGTTCATATTTAATGCTTGTAATTATAAATAATTTTATAATTCCGATTGGTTCTTATCATTATTAGACTGGTCACTTGAATGAAATTCCTGCCTGAAATACAAGAAGATCCCTAAATAAAGATATCTTTGATTTCAAGAATCAAAGCATCTACGGCTCCAAAATCTTACTATATATACTTAAATAATGAGCCTGAAATTTAAGAAATGGTTCTCTAGTGTCCTAGGGCAGAAACGCATGATTCTGCATGCCCAGTCTCTTACACACAGTGGATATAAAAAGTCCACACACACACCTGTCTATATCTTTCAAGTAGTGCTCACTCTCTGAATGGGACAACAGTCTGTATTTTTCCCTAAATGTCTGGACTATGAGGTACAGTAGTGAGAAGAAAGTTCTTTCACATGTTTAAAGAAATGTGAACAAAAATCTCGTGTTCTCCATGTGGCAAATTCCTAAAAAGCATTGTAAAAGATATGTTTGGTGCGAAAACAAGACAAGCTTGTTTCACCCAAAGAACAACATGTTCACAGTGAAGCATGGTGGTGGAAGCATGATAGAGCCTCTCCAAATTATTGGATTCAGGTGCTGTTTTTCAGGGGTTAGGCTCGGCCCCTTTGTTCCAGTGAAAGGAACCCTTAATACTTCAGCTTCATACCAAGACATTTTGTTCCCAACTTTATGGGAACAGTTTGGTGATGACCCCTTCCTGTTCCAACATGACTGCACACCAGTGCACAAAGCAAGGTCCATAAAGACATGGATGAGAGAGTTTGGTGTGGAGTTTGGTTCCCATAAACACACTCCTAAACCTTGTGGAAAGCCTTCCCAGAAGAGTGGAAGCTGTTACAGCTGCAAAAGGCGGGACAGCTCTTTATTACATTTATGTACATGTAAAAGCAGACGTTCCACTTTTGGCCTAGCTCGCAGTCTCCGCTCTAATTCATCCCAGAGGTGTTCCATCAGGTTGAGGTCAGGACTCTGTCCAGGCCAGTCAAGTTCCTCCACACAAAACTCACTCATCCATGTCTTTATGGACCTTGCTTTGTGCACTGGTGTGCAGTCATGTTGAAACAGGAAGTGGTCATCCTATGGGAGCATGAAATTGTCCAAAATATCTTGGTGTTCCGAAGCATTAAGAGTTCCTTTCACTGGAACTAAGGGTCCAAGCCCAACACCTGAATTCAATGATTTGGAGGGGTGTCCCAAAACTTTTGCCAATAGAGTGTATGTAAACATGAGGTGTTTTTTTTTCTTTTCTCCTCTAAAACGTCTCTATTTTTTCTACTAAAATGTGATGGTTGCTGTATCACGTTGTGCAGTGACTTGTTCTTTCACTGATTTAGAGACAGTTATATTAACAATATGGAGCCATGTTAGCTCCAGGCTAGCAGAGCCATGTCAGTAGTTAGCAACTCTGTCCTGTGTATTTTAGTTTTTCCCTTCGCTAATACATTCAGAACAACATAGATTCAATATTTATTTCTCGAGAAAGTGATAAAATACAGAACTGAAGGTTATTTCGTGATCACTGAGCTACAAGAGTCTATTAAACCGAGCTACCTGACGAGCTAGCTAGCTAACTAACTAAACCCTGCAGACCAGCTCACAGAACTCCAACACTCACATCCACGAGCTCCTTCTCCTCCAACAGCTTCCTCTTCCGCGCAATTTCCGCTTTCAGGATGTCCATATTGATCTAAAGTGTGAGATATCTGTTAAACATGAGGGGAAAAAATCTCCTTTAGATAATAAAAAAAACCGGTCAACAGGAAGCTGTCATAAGAACTTCTGGTAGACGTAGTGTGGTTGGTCTGGCGCGTGCGCCCTCTCGTGGTTCAGCCATGATCGAAAATTACGTCACATGTTACGTCACACAATGTGAGGGCTCTCCTTTTTGTAAAATAACAATAATGATGATGATGATAATAATAATAATAATAATAATAATAATAATGGTGATTATGATGATTATGATTATGATTATGATGATTATGATGATTATGATGATTATGATGATAATAATAATTATAATAATAATAATGATGATGATGATGATGATGATGATAATAATTATAATAATAATAATGATGATGATGATGATTATGATGATGATAATAATAATTATAATAATAATAATGATGATGATTATGATGATTATGATGATAATAATAATTATAATAATAATAATGATGATGATGATGATGATGATGATAATAATAATAATAACAATAATAATAATAATAATGATGATGATGATGATAATAATAATAATAACAATAATAATAATAATAATAATGATGATGATGATGATGATGATAATAATAATAATAATAATAATAATAATAATAATAATAACGATAATAATAATAATAATAATTCCCAGGTATATAGTGCATTTCTAACACTCAAGTTCTCTCTCTCACACACACACACACACACACCTATAAAAATATATATTATAAATATTGTCTCATCTTCATCAAAACGCAGATGAAAATGTGTAGCTTATTTAATTTATTTTTATATATTTAATATTTTATTTATTTTTTTAATTATTTTTTTATTTTTTAGTTATTTTAGATGATACCTTTAGATGAAAACCTTTATGGGATTTTTTTGGTCTGGTTTTATTAAATATTTAAAATAATTTTAAAAATATTTTCACTGGTTTTTTTTCTTCTTCTAAATCCTGAGCCTGTATTATACCAAAGAAAAAGTGTGAGAGGAAAAGTTTCTCTTCGTTAACAGGTGTGTGTGTGTCTGTGTGTGTGTGCGTGCGTGCGCGCGCGCGCTCGCGTCTATGTTCATGTGCCTCCTTCTCTGTCCACCTCAATGCAAATCTCGGCCATTCACATTTGCGCCCCACAAAATATTAGCGACCGTCAGGTGGCGCAGAGGACCAGATGCGACGAATTAAAAAAAAGAGAGAGAGAGAGAGAAAAAAAAGAAAGAAAGAAAGAATTACCCGATTTATTTATTTGCATCACAAACGAGCGGCAGCGAGGTCTCCTGCATGCCTGATGGACAGACGCATCTTTATACAGGGAAATCCACGGGCTCCTCTCTCCTGAGCTCTTTATTACACACTCGGCAGGATTATCATCATGAGTGATGGAGTGTAATTATTTTGTGTGATTAAATCCTCCACGTCCCCTGGATCCTTCTCCGCTCTTAAACATGGAGCTGGCGGAAAGGAGACGGAGCCGGAAATCACAGAGCTATAAACTGATCAGTGACTCAGGTAAGAGGTTTTATTTATCTCACCAGCGGAAACGTGAAACGCAAACAATATGTCAGAAAGAGCCAGGAGACGGAGAAGCAGCAATAATAGACAGCATGTCAAATATTCAATCCACAGATGTCCACAAAAGATCTCACGTCCCTGCTTTATTACGGCTTTATTACACTATTATTATTATTATTATTATTATTATTTAAATATTGTTATTTATTTTATGTATATTTTATTTTGAATATATGTTAACGATGAAGATGCGTGTGTGTGTGTGTGTGTGTGTGTGTGTGTGTGACCTCTGAAAAGCACCAGACTGCCTACAGGTGGGATTTTAACTGCGCGGGCACGAGCATCAGGGAGCGCGCCGACTAGATTGCGTCATTCAATAATGTAGAGCTGCAATAATGTAGAGCATTTTATATATATATATATATATATATATATATATATATATATATATATATATATATATATATATATATATATGGGATGCCAGATACTGTGTAATTTTTAATACTAGGCTGAGGTGGAAACGTTGGATTGTGAACTGAGTGTAATCAATCAATTAATAAAAATATGAAAAGAAAGAATGATTAGTGTACTGTTAGAATATAACAAGAGTAATTTTTTTGGCAGTTTTAAAGAGTAATGAAAATGCCACCTCAAGAAAAATTCAATTCCATTCAATTTCATTTATATACACCAATCATGGATAACATTATGACCACCTGCCATTGGTCCCCCTTTTGCTGCCAAAATCAGCCCTGACCCGCCATGCATCCGTCCAGCATTAACTTCCTCATCAGTTTGAGCAACATTAGCTAGTCTGTTGGATCGGATTACACGGGCCAGCCTTCACTCCCCACGTGCATCAATAAGCCTTGGCCGTCCATGACCCTGTCTCCGGTTCACCACTGTTCCTTCCTCGGACCACTTTTGATAGATACTGACCACTGCAGACCCCACAAGAGCTGCAGGTTTGGAGATGCTCTGATCCAGTGGTCTAACCATCACAATCTGGCCCTTCATCAAACTCGCTCAAATCCTTACGCTTGTCCATTTTTCCTGCTTCTAACACATCAACTTTGAGGACAAAATGTTGACTTGCTGCCTAATATATCCCACCCACTAACAGGTGCCATGATGAGGAGATCATCAGTGTTATTCACTTCACCTCTCAGTGCTCATAATGTTATGCCTGATCGGTGTAGCTTGTTTAATAATGGATGATAATGGTGAATTATGTGTGAATTGTAATTCTGGTACAGAGTAGCTTTAAGAAATCCAGGTATAAAATTTATAAGTATTTCTAATGAGCAAGCCAGAGGCGACGTGGCCAAGCCAGAGGCTACTTTTTGACAATATTTTTTCAACACTCAGTCTTCACTAATACATACTTCCATTTTCCTCCATTTTCTATATTTTCCTTTGTTCTATTCCATGTAATGAAGGAAAACAGTCAAGCTTGAATGAAAATGGAGTTAATGTTACCATCCCAAATCTTTCCTATAGCAGCATGACCTCAAGTGTTTTATTCCTCTTATACCACAACAATTTACCTAAGAATGCAATGTTTAATTTATGAATGACTGACAGGACCTTCATAAAAACTTTTATATATACTTTTATTGTTCTGTAAAAGCCTGTTACCTCTTACATTATAGCAGCTATAAACAGTTGGTTTCCTTTTCCAACAGTCACACATACACTTTTTCGCTATGTATGCTATAAGATTCTTCATTAAACGATTATAAATATTAGAGCTGCCACATTCATAATCACTTCAGTCAGAGATCACAAGCTGTTAAGAAATTAATCAGCACCAAAGGAAGATTGGAGAGGCATTTCTCGAGTGTGGCACCATCTGCCAGGTAGCTAATAATAATACGTCTGCTATCTACTGTTCTTTGAAGTAAAACATGGCTGAAGATGTGAAGTACGCTGTTAAATGTATTGAATTTGAAATGAATTGAGCTAGCATTATTTTTATAAGGTTCTAATCATTTCAAAATAATACTGAGTGAATCTTTTCCCTCTAGACTATGGGCATAATTCCGACAGTGTGGAGCACATGGACACGGACAGTGAACCTCTGGATACCTCTGAGAATGAAAGTAGGCTACTATGCATATGATGTTATGCTAATACAACATGTAAGTAATGGGTGCTGACGTTTTAACCCCCATTTCTCTCAGCATGGCTTGGTGAGGATGGCATGGAGATTAAGAAGCAGATTACGGGCATGATGCGGCTGCTGAGCGATAAGGCAGGCCGGGTGTACCAGAGAGTGGGCAGAGAGGGGGAAACTCTTAAAGAAGAGCCGCAAGAGGAGGCTTTGAGCTGGAATTTAAGTCAGAAGCCAAGTCCTGAAGAACTTGAGCATGCCGGGAACTCGGTATCTCACAGTCAGTATGATACGCGATCCAAAACCCAGAAGATGCTGGACCAGAGCAAAAGTAGAGGTGGGTCACATAGCAGAAGAATAGGTTTCAGAGTAAAGGAGCTTGAATCTTGTGTATTATAGCAGTTAACAAATACCAAAATATGATACTGATCATACGTATCCATTTCCACATTTTGTCATGTCATGAAAGGCCCCAAATTTTGTAAGAGAACATACCTAAAGAAGCATCATGAAGACCAAAGAGTTAACAAAACCGTCTCACACAAAGCATCAATTCAGTTCTAAAAAATCTGTAATGATTCAAGGGGTGTGAATACTTATTGTCAAGGAGCATGAATACATCCAGTTCCCTAATGTGTGAGCTACTGTATATTATCATATTGTTTTTATTTGACGCGTTTCATCTAACCTTGGCAAACACCTGTATCCAGTTAATTATATAGGAATGTATATAATATACTTTAGCACTCCTCTGTACCTCTTTGCAAAACTCCTTTGCTATAATAAAGTATAGAGAAACAGAAAAGTGTCTTGAAGCATTTAGACAAATTGGAACAATATACAAGCTTGTCATGGGTAGAGGAAGAAAGAAAGGTTGCATGTGTGTATATTAACCCTGCAAACTCTTTGGATGCTCGTTGTATAGGTACTTGAATCCACAATGTACCTTAAAATTCAAAACGTGGTACTTTACTGTGTAAGGTTAAAAGAGGAGAAGCATGATGCACGCTGGAGGCAAAATGAAAGGACAGAGAGATTTAATGCCTGAACCCTGCAGCTGTGTAATTCAAAATATCGTCTAGACAGTCTAGACATTTCTCTTTCTGACGCACCCACACACACACACACACACAAAGTCAAGTAACGAGCCCATTGTCTAGTGTCCTTGCATCACTATTCAGAATGAGTGTGGCGTTCCCAGAAATGTGTGTATGTTCTGTCCTCAGACTCGGCGCTACCCCATGCGCCTGCCAGCATGATGACGGAGTCCAGCTGCTGCATGTGCAATTGCAAGAGCACGCTGCAGGCCATCCTGCTGGAATTACGCACAATGAGAAAACTCATGCAGACTCAGAGAGGTACGGCATCACGCGTACACACAACCAAAGACATCTTGTTTTTCTCGTACGTGCACAGATTCATCTGTCCTATGCAAACTTTAGGCCCGTCGGACAAACAGCGCCCAGTGTCCAGCACGTCTCCCACCTACAGGAAGAGATCTCGTAAGAGGAGGGCAGGTCAGAGAATAATAGCGTTAACCCCGCCCACAAAAACTCCCACACCCATACAAACTCCCATGGTGGTGGAATCGTTTGAGAAGATTTGCCATGAAAAGAAAGAGGAAGTAAAGAAAGAGAGGGCTGTGCCATCCCCTCCGTCGACACCCGTATCTAATCCTCCACCGTCGGCTCACTACAGTCTGAACAGAGATCAGAACTGCACAGAGGTACAGGCAAGTGTGCATGCATGTGCATATGTTGTGTGTATTTACTGTATGTACCTCTATAGATAAAATAAAACAGCAAATTCTTCTTTGGGGTGCCAAAAATAATTTTGCTCCCTTTATATGTAGTAATTTTTCTGAAAGAATGAACTCATATTAAATATTAAGTTAGAAACTGGACGTATGGATGAAGTACGTTTATGGCAACGATTACTAATAACAATGTTTTTCCCTTTTTTTAAGTCATTGTGAATGATTCTTGTTGTCTGTGGATGACAGTGAAGAAGCTACAATAAAACATGCATGATGTGAAATATCTGATTCTCTCGTAGCTGGAGGTGCAGTTGGCAGAGGAATATGAAGTGTTCATCCCGAAGGCACAGCTGGACTCCATCCTACTGAACTACACACGATCGGGCAGTCTACTCTTTCGTAAGCTGGTGTGTGCCTTCTTCGATGATGCAACACTCGCTAACTCGCTTCCCAACGGCAAGCGAAAGAGGGGTCTGAACGACCAGAGGAAAGGACTGGACCAGAATATAGTGGGAGCCATTAAAGGTGAGTGCACATGAGTACATGGTGGGGGAAATGTTGGCCAATATTTCAATAAGGATTCAGTATACACCGATCAGGCATAACATTATGAGCAGTGAGCTGAAGTGAATAACACTGATGATCTCCTCATCATGGCACCTGTTAGTGGGTGGGATATATTAGGCAGCAAGTGAACATTTTGTCCTCAAAGTTGATGTGTTAGAAGCAAGAAAAATGGACACGCGTAAGGATTTGAGCGAGTTTGACGGAGGGCCGAATTGTGATGGCTAGACCACTGGATCAGAGCATCTCCAAAACTGCAGCTCTTATGGGGTGTTCCCGGCCTGCAGTGGTCAGTATCTATCAAAAGTGGTCCAAGGAAGGAACAGTGGTGAATCGGTGACAAGTTAAAGTTAATTGATGCATTTGGGAAGAGAAGGCTGGCTCATGTGATCCGATCCAACAGACGAGCTACTGTTGCTCAAATTGCTGAAGAAGTTAATGCTGGTTCTGATAGAAAGGTGTCAGAATACACAGTGCATGACGGGTCAGGGCTGTTTTGGCAGCAAAAGGGGGGCCAACACTGTATTAGGCAGGTGGTCATAATGTTTTGCCTGATCGGTGTACATACAGAATAATTTATTTTCCCAGTAACACTGTGATAATATTAAAAACTAAATGATTGCCTTTGTAATCTTTAAATTCTTTAGGTTTTTATGATTTGCTTTAGTCAAAAAACGAAATTTCCAAATTGGGACGAATTTAGTTATCTTCAATAAGCAACGTGTCTCAGAATGAGAATGATTTATTCTAAGAAAGTACAATATAATGATACGACACATTGTCGGAGCAATGAATAAGGAATAAAACAAAACATGGAGCTTTTCTACACAGTGATGTTGTGGGTTTTCCTTAAACCTCCTCCCATCCATGCCCATATATAGTAAGCCCCGCCTACCAGAATAGACAGTCACCATCCATGTTTAATCGTGTTAGTTCACTAGATATCTCATCATTTCATTCTGATAAAGTGAAACACACAAAATAGCCAACCAGATATCTCACTGACTTGCTCCTGTAGTCCAAAAAGTTTCGAAGATGAATGGTCATTAATGATTAATGTGCTGTCCAGCTTCACCCCCTTGGCAGTCAGTAGACCCTCAGTTTCATTAAAGCAACACACAGATATATTTGTACCTCTAAAAACAGTACAAAATACTGACCCATTTCCCATCATTATGTTTGTGATTGATGTATTCTCTAGTACTGCTTTCACCTGATCTCTTAGTGTCATACCGCTCTCTGAGTGTAGTGTTCACAGAAAAATACTGCACAGCAAACAGAATTGAGAAGCTTCCTGGTCCACGAGACTGGGTCCAGATCCTTCAAGATCAAATCAAACTGGCTCGACGGCGCTTAAAAAGAGGTCAGTGAACATCAACCTTATGTCCTCTTATCGCTTATGCAAGTTGTTCATGATCTTTTTGTTATTAATATTAATGCACTGTTTTGTCTGTGTGTGTTTGAACAGCGGAGACGACTACAGACGGTGATGAGATCAGGACGTGTACATATGAAACAGGTACACAGTTTAAGATAAAGGCTTGAAGAAGCCGTTTACACAAACCTGGTGGAGAAGAGTAATGTGGACGTATTCACAACCACAAACTGATAGAAATTTTCATTTATTCCTGAAAAATACATTTGTTTTTTTTTTGTTTTTTATTGTTATTACATCAGGCATAACATTATGACTACTGCCAGGTGACGTGAATAGCACTGATGTATGGCACCTGTTAGTGGGTGGGATATATTAGGCAGCAAGTGAACATTTTGTCCTCAAAGTTGATGTGTTAGAAGCAGGAAAAATGGGCAAGTGTACGGATTTGAGCGAGTTTGACAAGGGCCAAATTGTCATGGCTAGACCACAGGATCAGAGCATCTCCAAAACTGCAGCTCTTGTGGGGTGTTCCCGGTCTGCAGTGGTCAGTATCTATCAAAAATGGTCCAAAGAAGGAACAGTGGTGAACCGGTGACAGGGTCATGGGCGGCCAAGGCACAATGATTCACATGGGGAGTGAAGTCTGGCCCGTGTGATCCGATCTCACAGACGAGCTACTGTTGGTCAAATTGCTGAAGAAGTTAATGCTGGTTCTGATAGAAAGGTGTCAGAATACACAGTGCAGGACGGGTCAGGACTGTTTTGGCAGCAAAAAGGGGACCAACACAGTATTAGGCAGGTGGTCATAATGTTATGCCTGATCGGTGTATAAATATTTTTAGATGTTAGACAGTATAATTACATTAACTACTTAAGGATAGCTATTGGAAATAAGCAAACTCACATTAGATTCACGTGTGAGGTTTTTAGGCATTTCACGTTGTTTTTTATGTGATTTGTTTTCTTTACACAATAGATTTCTTTTCACATTTCACACGATTCATTTATTTTTAATGTGATTTTTAGATAACTTGATTAAAAGATGATTTTCATTCATAATTGTTCCATATGATTATGTTTTACATGTGAATTTTACACACGATTCATTTATTCATATGATTTATATCATATTATTCATTCATATTAATGTGATTTTTACATGATTTATTTACTTTCACATTTAACTTTTTTAAGTTATTCATTCATTTAATTTCATAAGTAAAATATGTTCAATTTATTTTCACTTTTACATCTGATTTATTTATTTTCAAATTTATTTTTTGTTTTTTACACATAATTTATTATTCATTTTACACTCTAGCCACACTGTTATTAACATATTCTACACAGGATGTCACGCCTGTTTACTTCCAGGACATAAAATGTAGAAATACAATTAAAAACAATTTTTTTAATGTCTTTATGTAGCCACATGTTGAAAACGTATAATTTTAAAACATATTATTTCTACTGTATTGACATTTTTAGACATAAAATCTCCTAATGCTTTCCAGAAATAAAATAATTTATTTTTATTTTTTTTAATAATACTGACCTCTATAATAAACACAGTAATACTGTGAATAATAATAATAATAATAATAATAATAATAATAATAATAATAATAATAATAATAGTGGTTGTCTTATAAGCCAGTGTGTGATTTTATTTATATTATGTTCACATGCTTTCTGCTCTTTTCTCTAGGTGCTGATTGTCAGGTAGCTGTGCAAAATGCTTAAGATGACTCATTTGTTTCTCATGGAGTTCAAGCAGGTTTGGACTGCACCGTGTTCCAGTGATGTTTCAAGTATAATCAAAGGCCTCAAGATCATTTTCGTTCTCCGTGCAAGGGCTCGACGGATATAGGCAGAAGAAAATTGTGCCATTTCGTTCATCAAGGACTAGATGAACTTGCTTACGCAACAACAGAAACCTCCCTAACTAACTCTCTCTGACTTCTATTTTTGCGTTTCAATACAAAAGCTTCTTGTTCAACTGTGTGGTTTTAAATGTGCGTGAATGATTATTGATTGTTGAGTTGATGGCAAAATGTATACGGTGTTTTCTTACTTCTTTTACCTCATCGAAGCACTCCACAAAGCTCTGATGTTAAGAAACTGTGTGCCTTTAATTCATGCGGCTGTACGAAGGGAATCTTCTTCGGTAGGGATGCACTGATCCAAATCGATCCTTTTCTGAAATAAGATTGATATCAGAGCCCTGAGGATTGGCTGACATCTGAGATTGACTCAAATCTGACATCCTGTTAGTGACAGAAGCTTCGGGTTATGTGAAACATCAGAGGTGTGATGGTGAAGATGCATCCTGTGTGCATCATCAGAAGAATCAAATATTGTGGCAAATCTGATCTGATACCAGTTCAGTTCAGCATTTCAGGTTAGTATCAGCCCTGATCTCAGTAGACCGCGTCGGATCGGTACATCCCTAATGTCCAACAGTATTCTAATGATCATTTGACATAATCCAGTACCATTTTTTTCTGCTAGAGTTTGTACCATCCTCTTTGCGCAGTAGACAGTGTATCAGTACTGTAACCCCAAGAGCTGTGCCTAATGATTGTTGCTAAATTTCTCCTGGTGTAAGAGGATGTGTTTATGTAATGTGCACAATTGTGTGAATTATGTCCGTCATCTTACTCTCATGGATTTAAACATCACTGGCTTAAAAACTCCTTCACTGTTTATTGTCCTCTGTACACAGATGTTTAAAACTGTCAGAAAAAAAAAAAAAAACCTTGATCATTTTGTCAAAGGGTTGTGTTATCATCTTTTAACCTCATAAACCTTGTTTTCTTTAAGAAAATCATTTCTCATATTACATTAGATGAACCTGGTTGGTCGGAATTTCATTTCATTACAAAAACTAAACAGTTAGACATTGTCACAAAGCAGCCTTTCAGAAATCCAAATGCAGATTTAGATTACTAATGAACAGCACAATAACTCAGTGATGAGGGGGAAAAAATGAGGAAGATGACATGAGGAAGAAACCCTATGAACCTGACTCAAAGGAAGTAAGTGTATCGCAAGGATGTTCACTAAGAGCAGATTATGAATGAGTCCTGGGATGCGCACAAGACAGTCTTTACAGCGGCAGTGTAGGTATAAATCTGCAGTGTGTAGTAGGCGAGATTATCCAGGGTGATAGCAAGGGTGATATTTGGGATTAAACTGGTTTTTAGGGTGTACAGGTCTTTAATTTGCTAATTATGACAAATACTATGATCAGGCATAACATTATGACCACCTGCCTAATATTGTGTTGGTCACCCTTATGCAGCAAAAAAAAACAGCCCTGACCCGTCCTGCACTGTGTGTTCTGACACCTTTCTATCAGAACCAGCATTAACTTCTTCAGCAATTTGAGCAACAGTAGCTCGTCTGTTGGATCGGACCACAATGGCCAGCCTTCTTTTCCCACATGCATCAATTAACCTTGGTCCCCCATGACCCTGTCACAGGTTCACCACTGTTCCTTCCTTGGACCACTTTTGATAGATACTGACCACTGCAGACCGGGAACACCCCACAAGAGCTGCAGTTTTGGAGATGCTCTGATCCAGTCATCTAAACATCACAATTTGGCCCTTGTTGAACTCCTTGTCAAAATCCTTACCCTTGTCCATTTTTCCTGCTTCTAACACATCGACTTTGAGGACAAAATGTTCACTTGCTGCTTAATATATCACACCCACTAACAGGTGCCATGATGATCATCAGTCTTATTCACGGCACCTCTCAGTAGTCATAATGTTATGCCTGATCGTATATATATGGTCACATTATTATATGCCCACTTTAATTGAATGGATTGAAGTGAAAAAAGTTAGAGCTGGAAACAATAAAATCGTTACTAATCTGTAGATTATAATCTACTTTCTGCTCTGTGGGTGAGATTTTCCACAAACAAAAAGACCCATGAATAAAGTATAATGGTGTATATGTATTTATTGGGGTTTTTCATTTAAAATATCGTTTCTGGGAAATCTCTGTGATTTACTACAACAAATAAAACGTTATTAGAAATTAAAAACACGAGAAGTGAAACAAAAGAACACCTGAATTTTACACTTTATTCCATTATAACCCTCTCCCTGACCCAGCCGCTGCCTCAACCTCATAAACAGTGGACAAAAGGCTCAATTAAAGGGACATAGCGTTTATGACTTTCTGTCGACACACTTCAAACTCTTTAAAGGGGAAGTCATGGCGCCAAAGCGCCATATTAGGACCCTTTGTGCGCCGCGCAATTTACTGTAATTCTTCACCGGCTTGACTCGTCTGCGTGTCAGACTGACTTAAAACGGTATGCTTGTCTTGATCAGAACTAAACCTTACCGCGTGCGCCGCGAATGTTAGCCGGTTGATTGTAGAATACGCCATGCGCCGTGTTTTATTTCTCGTCAGGCGGTGGCCCAGGGCGACCGTTTTGCTCGCTTTGCATTGTGGGAGCGTTGCCTTTTCTTCTATCGGGAGGCGCCGCTAAAGCGAAACCGGTAAGCAGAAACGTAGCTACACAATTAAAGGGGAAATGGGGTCGAAATAAAACTGCCGCACAGTGCTTAAAGTGCGAGGAGACCTCCTTTAGTCGTTCCCTGATGCGCCTCAGTGCGTGGAAATGGCGCAAAACGCATCTAGTGTGCGGTATTTTGTGTTATTTTGAGTCTTGTAGCACACCTCTAATGGCGTGCGGGTGCCTTAAGGGTTAATTTTTTCCGCCGCCGACATTTTATAAACAGTCCAGCCGGCCCACGCGAGACAAATAAAAGTTTCCCTCCACGCGGAGAGGTTTATTTTTATAAATGCACACATAGAGTGTAGCGCATGTGCAGAAAAGAGGCATGCATTATTATGGGTGATTTGGATTGTTATGCAGTGCAGGAGGTGTGTGTGTGTGTGTGTGTGTGTGTGTGTGTGTGCTGCAGTGGGTCTCTCTCACTCTCAGACACACACTCTGCAACTTCTCTTCACTCTGCATGAGTAACAGGAGAAAATGCAAGGCTCAGATCAAGTGAGCAGTCTGACCATGATGTGAACTCTGCTTTATGTACGTGTGTGTGTGAATATAAAGCAGGCCTGACCTGAAAGTTACACTGTAAATATTAATCTGCACTAATAAACTGTACCCAAGTGCTATAAGAGATGGTTATGGCCCACGATTGTGGTATTTTTTCCACACAGTTTTTTTCTTGTAGCAATTGTGTGTTTGTTTATAAAGCGTAGTAGTACGTGTGTGTGTGCGCGCGCGCGCGCGCGTGCGTCTTCGTGTGAGCGCGCCTTTTTAAAGGGGAGTAGACTGTGGAGGTTAGACTCGTTACTTCACATCGTTCAAGCGACTTTCTTTAACACACATTTTTATATGTAAGCAAAACCTCCTGAAGGTTTAACATTTTCAGCCCGCAACATTTGTATGCTAAATATTTATGTAAATAACTCTAAATAAAGGCCAGTGTCTGATATTGGTATTGGTATCTGTATCCGGATTTAAACTCGACGTGGGCGTGGCTTAAATCTTGAGTCTGCCGCTATACACCGACCAGGCATAACATTATGACCACCTGCTTAATATTGTGTCTGGAAAAAACAGCTCTGACCCGTCATGCACTGTGTATTCTGACACCTTCACCGGGTCACCACTGTTCCTTCCTTGGTCCACTTTTGATAGATACTGACCACTGCAGACCGGGAACACCCCACAAGAGCTGCAGTTTTGGAGATGCTCTGATCCAGTGGTCTAGCCATCACAATTTGGCCCTTCGTCAAACTCGCTCAAATCCTTACACTTGTCCATTTTTCCTGCTTCTAACACATCAACTTTGAGGACAAAGTATTCACTTGCTGCCTAATATATCCCACCCACTAACAGGTGCCATGATGAAGTGAATAACACTGATTATCTCCTCACCTCTCAGTGCTCATAATGTTATGCCTGACCGGTGTACATGATCTTTCTGAAAAATGGTTTCTTATTCGGTTGCATCTGTATTATGAATACGATGTGCATGAAACAATTTTGCATGCTGCTGTAGGAAAATAATCAACAGTGCAGTTGTGTGTTTTATTTCTCATATACTACAGGGGTTACATTCTTTTCTTAAAGAACGAAGCGTTTTATTCCGAAAATCCCAACATACCCTTTCCAGCTATGCGTCTGTGTGCAGTTTAATGTCGTGGATCCTATGCAGGATAAGTTAGTTCCTGTGATTGTTTAAATATAGCAGCTCTAAGCTGTAATTTCTTCACCAGTCTCCATTTTCTGTTACTGGAAATAAAAAAATAGACTTTATCATGTTACAGAAAGCCACAAAGTGTAAACTCCTCTGACTTGCAGGCGTCCAGAAAATGTAAAGTTATAGCTTTTTCTATGTTAATTGTATCTGATGGGTGGAGTGTGATTTTATAGGATGGCAAATAAGGGTAGATATATATGGTGTAAACTGGACACAGGCTTTAAAGGCCAATGTGTGTGTTATTGTTGCTCATTTTTGTTGTCTCTTTCTCTCTGTCTCCGTCTCTCTCTCTTTTTCTCTCTCCAGCTCCTGTTCTCTAACACGTTGTGTGGACTGGTGCGGGCTCCGTTAATCTCTCCACCATGTCAGTGCGGGAGGCTTTTAACCCAGAGAGTTACGAGTTGGACAAAAACTTCAGACTAACACGCTTCACAGAGCTCAAAGGCACCGGCTGCAAAGTCCCTCAGGATGTGCTACAGAAACTTCTGGAGTCGTTGCAGGAAAACCATTATCAGGAGGACGAGCAGTTCCTCGGGGCAGTTATGCCCAGACTGGGTTTGTGACTGTACACACTATCTTTAGCAATGATTCTTTATTGTGGTCTGTGAGATCGATATTAGAGGTGGTTTGATCAATTTTGACATTGGCATGGTGTAAAAATGCAGGTTATTTGTTAACATTAATGCTAAAGAGGAACGCCTATTGGGTTCACCAGTTTATTTATATGTTAAAAGGATGCAATGCAGTAATATAAAAACAATATGTTCTGTTTGTCTACTTTGAGCAGCCCTAAAAACAAAAGCTAGATTATATATCATTAGTTTTATTGTAAACTAAGTGCATGTTGATGGAAATTGTGGCAATTTAATGTAACCTAAGTTGTGTGTGTGTGTTACAGGCATCGGCATGGACACCTGTGTGATTCCTCTCAGACATGGAGGCCTCTCGCTAGTACAGACCACAGACTACATCTACCCTATAGTGGATGACCCTTACATGATGGTAAATTGGACTGATAAACTATGTCACAGTACACTGTTCTCAGATATCACGGGTATCATGGATATTATGTGTAGTTTATTAATACAAAAGTCTTCATGTTTTATCATGTACCATAGAAACTGCTTCTAGAAAAGGATAATAGTTAAATAAATACTTTTTTAATACAAAGTAACACACACAGGGTTCTCCCCCCCCCCAGGGCAGAATTGCGTGTGCTAATGTCTTGAGTGACCTGTACGCTATGGGAGTGACTGAGTGTGATAACATGTTGATGTTGCTGGGCGTTAGTAACAAACTGTCAGAAAAGGTAAGACATGGAAACTTAAAAGAACAATTAAGGCTGTTCTGATGAGTTACTTTTGCTGGTGTGATTAATGACATGTGTCTGTGTAGGAGAGGGACAAGGTGATGCCGCTTATTATCCAGGGTTTTAAGGATGCAGCAGAGGAGGCGGGCACATCAGTGACCGGTGGTCAGACAGTCGTGAATCCCTGGATCGTACTTGGAGGCGTGGCCACAACGGTCTGCCAACCTAACGAGTTCATCATGTGAGCAAATTTTTGTGCCTTCTTTCCAGCTTTTCCTATCGGCTTCACTTCCTTTTCCATCTCACTGTTTCGGCTGATGAGTGTTCTCGTTATTAGATCCATTCACTCGTATCTCTTGTGCATTGATATGCATGTTTTTGTGTTAAAGGCCAGATAATGCAGTGCCAGGTGATGTGTTGGTTCTCACCAAACCTCTCGGCACTCAGGTAGCAGTCGCAGTGCATCAGTGGCTGGACATTGTGAGTCTGCTTCCTTTATTAACTTTATGTTCTTCATGTACTGTAGATATACTTATTAGAGTCCAGGGCAACAGAGTGCACGGTTTTGAAGCTATTGCTCTATAAGTTTTAATGTTTTCTGAGGAGAATAACATCTGGTAGTTATTAATATAAGATTTATGTAGGTCCAAATACTAGTGGTGTCACATTTGTTTGATGTTTCTATCTGTGTCTGTCAGCCAGAGAAATGGAACAAGATCAAGTTAGTAGTGACACAAGAGGATGTGGAGCTAGCCTATCAGGAGGCCATGTTGAACATGGCCAGACTCAACAGAACAGGTCAGTAAAGGACACTTACAAATCCCTGCCATCCCACACAACCATGTTCATGACACTCATCTCTCTGCTGTGTCTCCGTCTCCAGCGGCAGGTCTGATGCACACGTTCAACGCACACGCTGCAACTGACATCACAGGCTTTGGTATTTTGGGTCACGCTCAGAACCTCGCCAGGCAGCAGCGCAGCGAGGTCTCCTTCGTCATCCACAACCTACCCGTCCTCGCCAAGATGGCCGCCGTCAGCAAAGCCTGCGGGAACATGTTCGGCCTAATGCACGGCACCTGCCCCGAGACCTCAGGTCAGGGATCTTTAGCTTTCAGATAGATGAGTTTCATTTTGTATCTCTGATGCACTGGATTTTTGGAGACTCTGAGCCAGGCCAAAACTGGGACATCTGCCTTTACATGCACATGAATGTAATATGGAGTTGGTTCGCCCTTCAGCTCTTCTGGGAAGGTTTTCCACAAGGTTTAGGAGTGTGTTTATGGGAATTTTTGACCATTCCTCTAGAAGTGTATTTGTGAGGTCAGGCACTTATGTTGGACAAGAAGGCCTGGCTCAGGGTCTCTGCTCTAATTCATCCTAAACGATCGAGGTCAGGACTCTGTGCAGTCCAGTCAGGTTCCTCCACACCAAACTCACTCATCCATGTCTTTATGGACCTTGCTTTGTGCACTGGTGTGCAGTCATGTTGGAACAGGAAGCGGTCATCCCCAAACTGTTCCCACAAAGTTGGGAGCATGAAATTGTCCAAAATGTCTTGGTATGCTGAAGCATTAAGAGTTCCTTTCACTGGAACTAAGAGGCCGAGCCCAACCCCTGAATTCAATGATTTGGAGGGTGTCCCAAAACTTTTGGCAATATAGTGAGGCAGAGAGTTTAAATTTGCCATCACAACCTTTTACTTTTAAAGGATTAGTGAACGGCAAAAATAAAGAAAACTCACTATTAATGTTTACATATAGAATTCCCTTATTTTCACGTTTTTTTGGTGTGTGTGCATGCCTAGATCATTAATGCAGTCTCTGTAAACTCCATTCAACAGTGTCAGTATAAACCTGCTCAGTTCTTGTCAGCTCACACATTTTGTTTTTTTCCCCTGCAGGAGGCCTGCTGATCTGTCTTCCACGTGAGCAAGCCGCACGCTTCTGCGCCGAGATCAAATCTCCGAAATACGGCGAAGGCCACCAGGCCTGGATCATCGGCATCGTAGAGAAAGGCAACCGCACAGCTCGCATCATCGACAAACCCCGCATCATCGAGGTTGCACCCCAGGTGGCCACGCAAAACGTCAACACCACCCCAGGAACTACATCCTAAAGCCGAGCCCACGCCTTCTGAACATTTAGCACGCTCTAACACCACCACAGCGTAGAAACACACACCACCTGCCCAACCACGACCTTACGGCAGATACTACATGGACACACTTACCAGTTGAAAAAAGTAACAGGGAATTAAAATCCATTGTTTTTGTTATATTTTTTTGTGTCGAAACGTTTTCTGTTACAAAATGTCGCAGAAGCACCCAACTTTAAGGCAGCTTCTACAGTATATGAAGAGTATGATGATAATCTGATACTGTCGATTCATTATGAATCTCTTCTCCTCTTCAATTGGAAAATATACCCCCTCCCGTCCGCACCTATTGCCCCCACCGACATGCGTACATTGTAGCAATATATATTGTTTTGCTTCGGATGCTCCATGTGCTAGCAGTAGATCAGACTGTAGCCGATATGTTGAGCGATAGAGAAAGTGAGTATATACAGGTTTTTTGTTTTTCTTTTCTACTTTCACTTTTGTATGATATGTCCATGGACTAATCGAAAATAAAGTGACCCATGCCTGGTTTTGAATGGGCGAAAAGAATCAGAAGTAATGAAACACCGTCCCCTATCTTTCAAGGTGTACCATGTCTACCCATAAAGGCAGTGTGTTGACATTTTGTCAGCGAATGTAAACAGTGGAGATGCAGTTTCTATATTGTGGGACGTTCACTGTTTTGTACAGGAGACATTCAATTCTTCTGTGATGGAGCTGAGTTTTTATATTCCCCTCAGAAAACCCCCGGTATTCTTTCTTTCTCTCTTTCTCTCTCTGTCTCTCTCTCTCTCTCTCTCTCTCTGTCTCTCATTCACCAACAGTGACGTATATCTTTATGCCCCCTGAATAAATCAGATTTTTTTTAACCTCTTGGAAATTTCTGCCTCTGTTTGTGTGTGTGTGTGTGTGGGGAAAAATATAATACTGCCTTAGATCAGTGCATGAAGGTGATATTTTCATATTAATGGTGAAATACAAGACTCATAGCTGTTGCACAAATAATGCAGTAATTATGCAAGAAAGAAATGACTTTATTTTTTGCATAAACAAAAAAGCTTCAGATGTATATCTAGAGGAAAATCATTACATCGATACATGTTCACTGTTTTTTTTAGTACTTTTTACAGCTAATAATTTAATAAAATATGCATAAATTAAATAGAAGAACATGAAGCTATGTTCTGTTAGCTGTTGGAGAAATCATTATTTACAATTATACAACATTTCTGTCTCAGCATGTCATGCAAAGCTGCGAAAGGATTCTCTAGACCTGATGCCACTTGTGATTTTATCAAAATCATTTTAGCTCTAGTTTCTATTTTTATAAATGTTTTTTAAATGCTTAGATGAGCGGTGAAATAGATTTATGCATTTAAATAAGTTAAAAATGAATTTTAACATTGGTTTAAAATGTCTGTCTGTACAATATGTTCATCAACATGTTCTAAGCCATAGATTCATTTAATTCAATAATCAAATGACAAGAATTGTTTTAAATATCTGTACAATATTTTTTACATATTGCCTTTTCAGGTTCAGGCTGATTCGGTGTGTTGGACCAGCTGTGTCACTGTGTGTGTGTGTGTGTGTATGAAATCTGATCGTCTTCACATGGCCTTTTCCTTCTGCTTGAACAGTGCTCTAATGTCGAGCATGGCCTGTCTGATGTGCTGGCCAAAGCGATGCGAGTCCTGTGGACAGACGGACAGACGGAGTTAAAGCCAGGTTCTTATTGAGCAGCGCTGCCACATTGTGTTTTACACAGATACTTCTGGATGATTTATTTTACAACAACCTGGATGGGACACATATCGATCACAGGACACCATGCAGACACACACATGCACGTGCCTCCACGGTACTACATAAAGCCTGACCTAGGCGGAACTACAGACCCAGTGTTTACAAAGCGAAGTTGCAAAGACCAAGGAAGTGCAAATACTAACAAAAAGGATACATATAACTTTGTCATTCCACACACAACAACTTCAGAGCAGTCTCCACACTAGTAAACACTGGGTCTGTAGCTCCGCCTACATCACACGTGACCTTCTGACGTGATTATGTAGTACATAGCATCCCAGAGCTAGTGCTAGACGAGCTTTTGTGGCTAAAAAGTATACAATTTTTAATTATTCTAAGAAAATGAGAGTCTTCTTCCTCGGCTGGGATCGTATAGAGCTCTTCGAAGCTGCATTTAAACTGCATTATGGAAGTTCAAATATGGGGGGCACCATTGAAGTCCACTATATGGAGAAAAATCCTGAAATGTTTTTTCTCAAAAATCATCATTTCTTTCCGACTGAAGAAAGCAAGACATGAACATCTCGGATGACGAGGGGGTGAGGGAATTATTTGTAGATTTTTGTTCTGGAAGTGAACTTCTCCTTTAGGATTAGGGTTAGAGTAGACATAGCATTTATTATTAATTAATTACTATGATACATTAAAAGTGCCATTGGAAGGTTCTCGCATGTACAGTAGGTGTGTGTGTGTGTGGTCTTACTGTTTCTGGACTAGAGAATTTGCTGGAGATGTGGAATGTAATGAGATTCTCCCCAACGATAATATAAGAAACTCCATATCCATCATCAGCAACCTGCAAGCACACAATCTGTGTGAATTTTGTAAAATTAAATAAACTACTGATCAACAGCATTCACTCATGTTAACAGTTAATGAAACACTCACAGGGCCAAAGCCACCACCCGCTCCTACATATTTGGGGAACTTCTGGATATCAACAAGGTTGAGCTGCTGCTGTGGTGTCTGACTGGTGGAGAGACGCCAAGGCTCTGAAAGAACCTGCAATCACATTCAGCCCGTTAATCTTAATCTTTATTCAATTCAATTGATTCAAAAGGAGATCCATTTATTTCACTGCTTGTACTTGGTTGAGGAAAGGCGACTTTATATCCAGTAATTTGGAGATGACGTAGAGGCAGAAGAGATGGCGGTCGATACCGGCTCCAGTCATGGCCAGGCGGTACATATTCTGGTGTTTTTCTGCTGCTGTCTGGAAAAGCACCAGGCGTTGTTCGTTCTGCTCAAGAAACAACACAAAGCATCGGTAATGCACTCGCGTCTCTGTGTTCATAAACACAAACTTATTCCACACCATACTCAAGATCTTAGATTATCCACATTATCAGATCAGACTGAAAGCTAACTGACTGAAACAAATATTTGACAATAGGTTTAATATATATAGCCTATATTTCAGGATATATATTTAATTATTGGATTTTTAGCATTTGGATTTGATGTTTATAAATTCCTAAATGAATTATTTAGAGTGTAATGAGTCAGTGTAATGTCAGAAGTCGTCAGAATCATAGTCTTACCATGAAGGTCTCGTCCTCCATGGCTCGGACAAAGGCTGTAGATTCGATGGTGCAGGAGCGCACCGTCTCTGTCCGTCCCTCCCGGAACATGCGGGTCATTGAGGATTCGTATGTAAGACAGAACTCACCTTTATCCTAAATAAGTACAATACACAGAAACCAGTCAAAGACACAAGTTACCCATGTCCTACTGCAAATACTACAAAGTGTGTGTGTGTGTGTGTGTTTGTTGTACCCTGTAGTGAGCAAGCTGTAGTGCTAGCTGGATGAAGGCATCAGGGCTTGTTTTGCATTTCTTGATCAGGCCTTTTCCAAACTCATCAAATACATAGCCAGAGAAATCCACGTCATCAGCGAGCTCCTTGGCTACAGTATATGACACTTCAATAATCTCCTGACACTAACAGAGCAAAAGCATTAAGTAACAACCTACAGCACGGCAAATATGAACTCATGAACTGTAATTCTCTTCCATTTTAGCTCTTGTATAACATTTCTTTTTTTCTCATACCCCTGCTGGAATATCCCAGTGCAACCTGGTTGGTGGAGCCAGAGCTTTGTTAATGTCTCCCTTGCAGTGTCCCTCCTCAGTGTAACCCAAGTGAAGGAAGTCGGTAGCTAAGACATCCTGGACATATCACAGAACATGGTTTAATATCAACTGGACACATCTCATAATCTTATATTAAGTCATTTTTTAAGCATCTCCCTCCTTTTAGCAGACAGATATTCTTTTCACACTGTAAACACACTGTAAACACACACACACACAATATGGAAATGTGCATATTTATACTCAGCTGCCTAAACACAGAATTGTACTACTGTAGCCAGATAAGCAGCTAATCTCCAGATGTAGCTTTTTTCTAAGCAGTTGTTTGCTAGCAGGCTAGCTAAAATAATGGTAAGTATTATGTCAATAAATCCAAGCACTATATTTAGTCTAACATTAACATTGGACTAACATTAGGCTAGAATGCATGTATATTGTACAAAAAAAAAAAAAAGCAGACAGGTTTAATAGCAAGTTAGCTACCATTAGGTTAATTAGCCCTCCGGCTATTGTCTAAATAGCTGACGACAAGCTAAAAGGTGTAAAATGGCTATAGCCAAATAGGGTCCAATTAATATAACTTAATATTCTAAATAGAGATATCTTTAATATGATTATACACCGATCAGCCAGAACATTATGACCAGTGAGAGGTGAACTGAGTAACACTGATGATCTCCTCATCATGGCACCTGTTAGTGGGTGGGATATATTTGGCAGCAAGTGAACATTTTGTCCTCAAAGTTGATGTGTTAGAAGCAGGAAAAATGGACAAGTGTAAGGATTTGAGCGAGTTTGACCAGGGCCAAATTGTGATGGTTAGACGACTGGATCAGAGCATCTCCAAACCTGCAGCTCTTGTGGGGTCTGCAGTGGTCAGTATCTATCAAAAGTATCCTTTAAGTCCTGTAAGTCGTGAGGTGGGGCCCTTGGAGGAGTCTATGCCTCAATGGGTCAGGGCTGTTTTGGAAGCAAAAGGGGGACCAACACAAAATTAGCCAGGTGGTCATAATGTTGTGCCTGATCAGTGTATTTACAGCTATATCTTTTTGGCACAAATAATATTCTGCTTGATTCCACTGGAGTCTCTTGGTAACATAAATGTACAAATAGGTAAAATGTTTTACAAAATATATTAAATCACAGGCTTCGTTTCCTTAATCTATTGTACACTTTTATTTTGTTAATATTTCCTGGATATTTTATCCATTTTCTCAGCTTTCTCGAACGACTATTAAACAAGTCAATATTTTCAGGTTTTCCATCATGCCTATCACGTTGTCCTACTTACCTCCCACATGTGGCCTACAATGGGAGCATCTGCCCACGAGTGCTCAGTATTCACCCCTATTTTACCATTCTTGTAGACAACAAGAGTGAAGGATTTATCAAACCACCTGAGAAAGAAGTAAAGTGAGAGGACACTTAGTGTGCTGAACTCGCACCTGAGGTCACCCACTGTTATGTGTCTAAATATACACTCTCTCTCACTTAATGCAGTACAGTATGCTGACTGCAGGAGACCTTTTACCCACATGACTCAGCTCCTGTGAAGCATAAAACACAAACACTTAAATCTGCCCATACCTGTCATAGCACTTTCCGTGCAGTAGGGATTTGGCATAGAGATCCATTGACCTTGGCTTTTCAGGGTCATATCCATGTGCTTCATCATCCAGCGTGAGGAAAAAGGCGGCCGTCTCGATGGCATCTAGAGACGTCTTATTTACACCGTCACTGAAGTACTTCTGTCGTGCTTTGGCCCATGGGACTCTAGGAGAGTGTTACAGAGGTGTGTTCTGGGAATAAGCTAAAGCACTTTGGATGATGGTACATGTTAGTGTTCTACAATGGGTGTTGTGATTACCTCTTCCCAGCAGTAAGTGAGGCCAGTTTGAGTTCTCCAGCCTGAGGCTCTGTGGTGTCATTGAGAATATGCTGAAATTGCTGCTCTAATTCTGCAGGCAAGAGATGGCGACCACCGTAGTAGAGCCACACCTTAAAAAAGCGTCCTCTGTGATACACAACAAGGTGTTTCCTGTTCCTGAGGTGCTGAACATAGTCTGAGGAGACGATATTGCACAACAGAGTATAATGTTTTTTAATGCAGGTCTAAGTGAATATGTTCCAGTCAGATCTGAAAAGCCGGACAGAGTGTGGCTCTGTCTCATGGCCAGAGTTCCCATGACCCTGACCAGGATAAAGCAGATACTGAAGATGAATGAAACATGATAAGCATATGACCGAACACAAGGGGTTAAATCCTTCATGTTAGAAATAAATTGAAGGACAATGAGGGCTGGACAGAGTAGAAACAAACATCATTAACTAGAGCAAAGGTTAACACCATCACCTATCACTATTTATTATGCTGTCCAGGCATGTTTACCCCAAGCTTAAAACCTCTAGACCTTGGAATAACGTTAATTATTGTTATTGGTAATAACTTACCATTAATCATTCATTCTAATGCAGGGATTTCCCACCATTCAGCACAATTAATGAAGTTTTCAGATGAGTGAAAAACCTTGACGTGATTGAATAACAGGTCTGGTCACAGGTTAATGATTGTACCGGATTACAGTATTGGCTTTCACTCATATTGAGAGCACAAGCCATTACCTGTTTCAATGCCAGGGATTCGAGTGGTGTTGAACATTCTCTCATACTGATAGGAACACATGGGCACCACACCTAGAGCTCTCATCTGTCAGGACAAAACATAGAGACACAATTAAGTCAATAAACGAACTCTACTGGATGTTGTGCCAGCTAGGGAATTTTATGTATGTGGGTGTACCGGGGCATGTTCTCCTCGCTCTAGTTTGCGCCGATATTGCAGGATGGCATGGACTATGTTTCCTGCTCGTGCTGCCTGCCTGTGTGTGGGAATCACATACAGCAGATCCTGACACATACACACACACACACACACACACACAGAAGTGAGCTGCTAGATGGTATAGCTGTAAAGAACTAAAAGGCTTATGAATTATGTTTTGATCTTCTTCTCACCATGGTGTAGAAGTTGCTGTTCACCATGATTGGACCCCGGCCCCTCAGGTAGATGTACTCCTCCCACCAGTCACTCACCTTGACACAGAGTCATTACGCATTACTCACACTCAAACAAACATGGAGGCATCCATGCAATTGTGATTCATGTTACAGGCAGCACAAAGCCCCAAAATGCTTTTTATTTGATATTTTGATGTGCTTACATAATTGTTGGCCCACCAGGACTTTAGCTGAAGGTATTTTTGTAGTTTAGGGGCTTGGTCCTTTTTGAACTCACTGGCCACAATTTCCATCTGTTTATATCGGTCATCATCCAGTAGGGGGCGCACTGACTCAAGATACTGACAAAGTAGGTTTAGTGTGTTGTTTATATAAGAGTACAGAAATATAATATCCAGTCCCTGAGTGAACCAAGAGAAGCTTCTCACCCTGTGGATGGTGGCATCAATGCTGGGCACAGGCAGTCTAGGCAAAGAGCCCTGGAAACTGTAGAGTAATGGCCGACGACCCGAAAACATCTTTAACAGACTCTAAGGCAGGAAACATACTTTAGATCAAAGAAAAACAACGACGCAGGAGATGTCAAAATAACTCTCCCTCTTCAAATGTTTTCTCTTTACTGTGTGTGTGTGTGTGTTTGTATTTACTATCCAGAGTCTGGTAGACATGCTCATTTTCCCATGTGGCTCAAAGATCCAGCCGTGGTAAGAGAGCAGAACTTTCAGAATGTAGCGCAGCAGCATAATCAGAGAGAACCACAGTCCTGTGGCAAACACGATAGCACTCAACACCGTCTGAGTCTGAGCCGTGAGATGATCACTACAGGGAGACAAACACCATTAAAAAACACTTCAGTAAACAAAATGTTTAACGATTTATGTGTTTGACAGCAACATTTATTTAAAGATTATAAATGTCTCAAATTATTATGAATTACAGTATATATGAAAATGTGAGGAATTGTAAAGGCCTAAATTATACGTTAACCCTTATGTTTATTAGGTATACCAGATAACATGGATTTGTGTGTTCAGTACACCTGATAACACAAAATTTTTGTAGTTTATTATAATTCTTAAGCAGGTAGCCAAAACTGTTGTAAGTAGAGAATAGAGATCTATTGTAGTTAAATAAAATGGAAATAAATAAATACATTAAAAAATAAAAATAAATAAATAAATACACACACATAAATAAATAAATAAATAAATAAATAAATAAATAAATAAATAAATAAATAAATAAATAAATAAAATAGGCTAATAAATAAGGATAAAAAGTCCCTTTCCAGACAAGATCAATTTATCCCAGCAGGAACAACAGTACTGTCACCCTATAGAGCTCTTAAATTCTTATTTATAGTATTACTCCTTGTATAATTTTCTTGATCTTGCCTACATTTTACTTTATATAATTTTAATTCTTTTAATTCTATTTCTTTTTTACTATATCTGTCCTACTATTTCTACCTCAAACTGTACTGTATTACTCTGTGCAGTTATTCAGCTCTGTAATTTTTATCAGTAAGAGTGGTTTCATCTTGTTTTAGGTTGCTGGATCTCTGGACTAATCTGACATCATTTACATAACTCGTCAAACTCATCATATAATTGTCATGATGTCATACAGACCTTGCAGGTAAAACCTTCATGATGCTGTTAATCATCCCCATGGATGGATCCAATCTGGCATACATGGAACTCATTATCGCGATCACCACAAATAACCAGCTACAGGGACTGGCTGGATAGACGCCCATTCGGATGCCATTCTGTTCAAACATACACAAAAGCTTTGTAATAGTTACATGTTTATGGACGCAGCCAGGATTTGCCGCTTTACGTCACATGATATCAGTAGTAATTAATGAAGAAAAGACGAGAGAATGTTTATACCGGGATTAACCGTGATGCCAAAATATAGATTCTAACAACTGTATTAGTCCACTCACTCGGAACAGAATCACACGTTTTCTCCATGAAGTCACTCCAGCTAGGTAGATGTGTTTGAGAGCCTCACGGCTGAGGTGCAGGTCGATGCCCTCAGGTGTGACGGTGAACTGGAAGGCCACGGCCTGGTGCGCCTCTGCCATAGCGCGTGCACAGGGAATAGGACAGCTATTTACTGTAAAAGTGATCCGATGAAATCACAACATGATTATTAGTTACAGCCTAGCAAAAAGGTGTCAAGGGTGCAATGGGAAACTAGGGGACAAACATTGTCCAGTAGTATGTCAGTAACCACACCCTATTTATTATATAACCGTATTTATCATTGTATAAATCATGCTCGAACACATAGTCTAGAAAATACACAATAAAGCATATACCCTATGTATTGAGGTTAGATCTAAATGTCACTTTAGTGTTTCAGTTAAAACACAGACAGCTGATTAGTCTAGACTAATCTCATGAAGTGATAATGATGAACCCAATCACGTACATCTTTTCCTATTCGCATTTTGAGCTAAAATCGAGGTCGTCTTGCCCTATTCGTCCATTTATACATTCCACAGGGCATGCCAGCATGTTAATGATCATGTTCAACTGCTTAACTGTACTGTGCCAGAAGCCTTAGTTATGTTCTCCACTCATTTATTCAGATTTTTTTGTTGCCTTTTCTAAACAAAGCATCATTTAAGCTGCACTTAAATTCCTCTTAATAGCCTAAATACCGGTGTAAGAATACACAGTACTTTGGACAGCAACAGGATTTGGACCAAAAAAAAAAAAAAAGGAAAAATATGAATTACAGATTTTATTTTATTTTATTGATAGAATCCATAAAATATCATCATTAGGTGGTATCTGAATGTGATTAATGATACGATTAAAAGAAGAAAATTCATTAAAAATCAAGGTGATTGTATTATATATTACTTTTATAACACATCTATATAGAATATGGCTTGAACACATCCAGATTCGAGGAGAGGACACTTTTAGAAGCATGATCACCTTTCCCTTAACAGCAGTGCCTGCAATGAGTGGAGCAATAAGTCAACAACTCTGTGATAAACATGAATATTTTCCTGCAGTCATGTATGTTGTCATTGCAGGTTATGTTTTATGTGATAGGGGAAATCATGAGCACGTTTTTTTCCATGTCATGTGACTGGAAGCCGTCAAACTGGGGCAAAGTTGAACAGTCAGAAATAGCGGAGAAGCTGACGCGCATGCCCAGTATAAACAACTGCTGGAGGAGACACAGATGAAAAACCGTCTCGCTCTAAAATAGCTTTTATTCCTAATTATTCTGTGTATTGTAATAAATATGTAATGACACATCTGCCTATATCTTATTAAAACGTAAGAACTGCTTAGTGTTAATAATCTAATTTATAGAAACATGAGTCTGCAGAAATTCGACATTACATTCCACTATACGATGATAAAATAATAACAAATGTAAAAGCATTGAGTACTGGCAACCCAGAACAAGGCACTACAATTAAACAGAAATGAACTGCACACTAAACCTATATAACTGTCATCAGTGTCATCTGAATATAATCTGGTTTAAATATAAAACAGAAAGCAAATACATACTCAGTATTTATATATAAAGCCTTGTGCATAGTACTTTAAGAGAAGAGATAATGAAAGGACACAGCAGCTTTACCTTCAGTTAAAGCAGTCTACTGGCGAAGTGAATCAGAATGGCTGAGTAGGTCAGGTTCAGGCTTTTGGTTTGTTAGGTGAACAGCTCCGTACCTTAGGCTGACCTTGATGACCTTCAAATAAAAATAAAAACAATATCCTCAAGGAGTCTGTGAGAGAAAATTCAACTTCCACTTATAGTCAGATTACACTCTTCTGTCGCTCACGTTCCCTGCGTCTATCTTCTGTGTCTTCTTTCACTATCTTCTTGCTCCTGCTCTCTCTGTATGTGTATATGTGAGTGAGTGTGTGTGTGTGTGTGTTTGTAACCAGACACCTATGTGGCTCAGACTATGCTAGTGACTGCACAGTCCAGTACACCATATAATCATACTCACTCCCAAATCTCATACTGTGCAAAGAACTTGCTGAGATTAATATTCAAGAGCACAAGAATATGGAAAGTGCACTAGTGAGTTTCCAGGTATTCTTAAGTGTGTGGCGTATTCTTAGCTGCTGTATGCTAAATAAAGCTTTAGGTAACAGTGGACATGTATCAAGGTAACCAATGCAAATTCACTCTTCACAACAACTTGTTAGGATTAAATGATTTTAATGAACCATCAGGTGAGCATCAGACAGTCTGCAATTAATTCCCATAAGTGTTCCTAGAACATCTCATGATATGTAACTCACAGGACCTGGATGGTGTAAATGATTCAGAAAAAGAGATGGAAAAAGCTCTCATAGCAAGTACAGACAGGAAGTGAGGGAAGGGTGGACAAAGCTAGAGAGTGGATGTTCAGCCGATAGATAGTGTCCTTCTGATGACCGGACATGTAGACTTCTTCATTGAACACTGTGCCTTGGCCGATTAAAGCCGTCTTCTCCATGCTCCTGATCCGACCCCACTTCCGGGTCTCCACACAGAATGACGTGACCATGGTTTCGACATTGTTGGCACCAATCACAATCAGCCTGTCGGTGGATCCTAGAAAGTGGAGACTGGGCATATCTGCATCAGTGCGTGTGAGGGTAGGAAGCAACTCACTCCAGCAGTCTGAGGAAGAGAAAGCAGTTTTAATAGTGAGCAAAACAAGATTTATTTATTCATCATTCATTCATTCATGTTCAGTAGCTGGTCAGCGTCATGGTGGATCCGGAGACTATCACAGGGACACTGGGTGTGAGGTACGAACTTGGAAGGGATGACAATCCATGAAAGAGAACTCCACACACATCCTCACACTCTTTTATAGCTGGACAGTTTAGAGTAGCCGGTCACTGCCTACTGTCATGTTTTAGGGAGGAAGCCAAAGATCTAAAAGAAACACTACAGACACTGCTGAACATAGAGTCGCCCAATTGTAGGACTACACTAAGAACCAAAGGAAATATATTGTTAGTAATGTTATGGCATTGCAGACTATGAATGATTGAATCAATAAGTGTTCAAAACTTGTACATTTTCACACTTTGTGAATAACTACACTCTTAGCAAAGAATCCTAAAAGATTGTTTGGCTTATCCTTCTGAGGAAAATGAAATAGAACTGTACAACATAAATATTTGTTATCAGAAAGTATTTTAACTACAAGCATTTTAGAAAACCTATCTACTCAAATAACCCCTGGAGATGCCTTCTTCTATGAGATGTTACCTCATTATATAAAAGGTTACCGAATGAAACGTTAAGGGTTCTACCTTTCTAAAGCAGCTCTACTTGTAACATTTAAGTAAGTCATCTGTTTGCCATACCTTGTGTGGTATCATAGCATAGTACTAGTTTCTCTCCAGTTCTCTGGATGTTCCCCAGCACATAGAGGCTTGTCCCTAGGCTGGTGGTGAGTGGGGAATCATGGGAGAGGGAAAGGGTAAACTGGAAGTCTGAGAGAGGGAGCGAGGAGACAAAAGCCCATGAATCTGTCCAAGGGTCATATCGCTCTACTGCTGTATACACTCCTGTGCTGGAGTCAGGAGTCACCAGGGAGTCCAGGTACCAGCCTCCTACAGCGTAGATATGCCCCTCACACACCACTGCACTGAAGTGGCGCCTGTGCTGAGAGAAGCCAAACACAGCCCATCTTCAGTAACCATGAAAATAAATGGTACGTTAAACTTTTTATGGTGTTCATATGTTTATATTCCTGTGTTTAAACATGACTAACTCCATACCTTGATAAGAGGGGCCGTGGATACCCATTTATTTGTTAAAGGATTATATCGAAAGGAGGCCATCTTGAATTCATATCCCCTCTTCATGTGTTGCCGGAACCCACCAATGAGATAGAGGTAGTTAAACAGGACTGCTGTGGTGAAGCACCACTTATCTGCACTAAACGGCAAATCTGTAACAGTACTCCATTTCCCATCATCCTCATCCAGCCTGAAGAGCCTCCTTGCGGAGTCTGTTTCCTGGATGTTTCGTGAAATCAGATTCTCTTTCCTCAGGCAGCACAGATGAGGTGAGCCCTTTGAGCGGATCTGAAGGATCTCCTGCTGTAGGTGGAGATCCAGGCTCCTGCTCAAGTGAGGAAGCTCTAGAAGGTTTGTGCTCAGGTATGTCAACACAGTTTCATGGAGCTCAAAACTGCTGATCTCCTCAGCTAGCTGCAGGTAATGCATGAACGTTTGCTCTGTGAGGATTTCAGACAGAGATGACAGCAGGCAACGAGTGAATCCAGGAACTAACAGATACGTGCTAACACGTAAATGCTCCTCTAGAAGATAATTGGGCACGCAGAATCTTTGTAGGAAGCAAAACTCCAGGAGGTTGTGGAACACTCTGGAGGGCACGTGGGACAGGTTCACTAGATGCTCTGTACTTTCTCTCATGCAGGAGTTGTACAGAGCCCTGAAGTACTCGCTGCAGTCTGCCAGCCGCTCAACGTCAACCTGAAGCATGAAATATATACAATATATTACTCTGAGCAAAGGAGAATTAGAGCCATAAAACGCAAAGACAAACTGATTTTGAAGGTACATCATACGTGTGGAATTTTAATCAAATTTTAGAAAAACAGTGTCCTGAAGCTTACTAAAGTTAAACACTTTTCATAAACAGTTTATGCCCAAGTCTCACCGTTGCTTCAGTGAATAATTTCCCCTGGATACTATATAGGAGTAAATGTACCTGCTGTAGTACTCATAAAGACTGTCCAGTGTTTATGCCAGGACTCTTATTTACAGTCAGTGCTGCTTTATTTTATAGCCAAAATGATCCTCATTCTGCACAACATACTCAGAGGAAAGCAGAATCTGGCCTGACCTCAAATACACTTAGCAGATGCTTAGTACTGATCTGATTGACAGGATTGCTGAGCGCTGATCTCTGACCGTTACCCCTCAATACTTCAATACACTCTCCTTACTTTCCATCAATGGGGTCATTACATCCTAACGACTCCCGTTACTCCTAACGCTTCCCCCCACTCTCACCTTCTCCTTGTTCGCTTTATAAGGCTATCCAGGAAGAAAAAGGATCCTTGACCCTGGAGGACACCAATTTGTGGAATCACTCAAACTTCCCTCAGACTTCCCTCAAATGAGTGGTGAAACGTTTCATACAACTAGATAGAAGTCCAGTTGATATGACTCACCTTTAGATAACCTTATCTAGATGACTGAGATTCTTCACAGATACATTTTCTTTTGAATCACTCAAAACTTCTACGGATTCCCATAGAGGGGCAAACTGAACCCTTAAGTCTTAAATAAGTGTCGAATAAGGTAGAAATAGTTAGCCTTTATGCTTGATCTCATATCCTCTCTAGAGAAGACAAGAAGTGTTCAGATCAAAACAAATCGCGAGTATATTTGTGTAGAGACTCACATAGAAAAGGTATTTGCTGGTCTGGATGGTAAACATGGGTCCGTTCCCATGGTAACGATATGTCCTCGCTTCCTGGTCCATTTTCCATGTGTCTGTTGGGCTGCCATCAGGTGTACTCCTTATTTTAGCAACATTATTATGACTCTTCATTAGCCATGTTAAATCACACTTGAACCAAAAATGTCTTAGAATATAATCAAAACCGTATTTTATCCACCAGAACAGACGGAGGAATAGTGCCGAGAAGATCTCCAAGAGAGCATCCATACTTCTAGACTCAGTCCAGAGCAGATTGATCAGAATGCTTCAACTTTTAGTCCAAATAATGAACAAAAAGCAGCATTTTAAGTGATCATCAGAAGACTCACAGTACCTGGCAGACTCCAATGAAGCCTAAGCATTGCTATCACAATAAACCCAGACTGTCTTATTCAGTCTCTGGTTTGAAGGTCAGTCGATCCTTTGGCTTCTCTTTTAAATTAGCCTTGTTTGTTTAAAAGCTTTCTTTCTATTACACAGCTCCGTCTGAAGTGTACTGTGTGTGTTATTGAGCTAAAGCAGGAGGAGCAGAGCTATTTTAGGAAGCTCATTGCCCATAGCACTAGACTGAAACAGGACTAGACACAGCCATGTTGGAGAAACAAACCAACAAACAAAAGCCCCTGAACAATGATAGGAAAGATACTCAAAGTCTTTGAGGCACTGAAATCTTCTTCTATCTTCACCTGCACACACTCTCTAATCTTCAGAGGCTTTCTGTGCGTTCTTCTCAGCTGCGCATCTCAGGAAATACTGCTTTTAATGCAGCTGCTCCAAACTAAGGAATATTCCTCCATCTCAAACAGCCACAGTGTACTTTACCACCTACCTCATAAATTTACATGCATCTACATGTAACCTTTACATTATAATCTCATAGATCTATAAACATGTATTTTTCTTTTCCGTTGATTTAAATTGAATTACTACATTTTTTTAACTACCGCTACACTGTTCTGAAATATAACGGCACAGTGTCCCTGGAAAATTGCTTAAGGTCATCCCTACAGTTACTGCTGACTAAATCTCAAACATACTTCTATACTGTAGTGTATTGTATGTGTATGTACATATTACTGTCTAAAGCACTGGCGGTCCAGTGGAAGGATCCCAAGCTCTCATTGCCGTGGCCCGGGTTTGATTCCACTGCAGAGTTAACTCTCAGTGCCGGTCCCAAACCCGGATTAAATGGGAGGGTTGCATCAGGAAGGACATCCGGCATAAAACCTGTGTCAAATTGAAACATGCGGACCAAATGATCCGCTGTGGTCACCCTGAACAGGGAGCAGCCAAAAGAACAACAACTGTCTGAAGCACTGGAGAGCAAAAACTGGAAAAAATAGGTTTAAAAAGCAACCTTCCTGTTATCGTCAAATTTACAAACATGTTCTGCCCTTGGGGTCAATTTGACTCCAGCAATTGAAACCTCCAGAATAGAATTTTACCCAGGTTATTTTTTGTCAGGTAATTTATGTTTCTTTGTTGACTACTTAAATAGCTTTTTAATTAAAACATAGCCCAACCACTGAAGAAAAAAAAAAAAAAAAACACCACCACCTGATTTCAATGATTTGGATGGGGGTGTCCCAATACTTTTGCACACAGTGTATTAAGAGACATTGAACATTAAATGGGGTCAAATGAACTCTAAGGATAATGGGAGGGTTACATACAATAATTACTTACTGTACTGGAGGTGATTTTGCATTTTTAGCAGCTCCATAGTTTAGGGACCTTTGGGAATATTGTTGGAAGGACCATACTTTTCCTTATGGTTGTAGTATTTTAATAGAAATAAAAAACATGAATTAAACTGTCAATGAATCTACTGTATAAAGGACACTTACACAAACGGTATGATTTCAAATATTTTTATTTTAGTAAGAGGTTCAATGGCTGCTGGGTCCTATAAAAGCATAAGTGTATGCAGACCACAGCAAGAATTTGCCAAGGATTATTCACAAAAACATGATAAATGAAAATTGGACCCAGGTCTGGGATTAAAATCATTGCAGCTGTAATGACGGAAACATTTAAAGAGTACGAGTAGGTCCTAACACTCGGTACGAAATTTGCTCCCAGTTTGCTCTGAGTTTTATTAAACCAATACACATAAGCCACTCTTCACTGGAAATAACTAAACATGCTACACTAAAAGGACGGAAAGATCAATAAACAAAATTCATGATGAATGGTCTGGACGTTATCTGTCTGTATTTGAGATAAGTGGCTTACATATTTTATATTTGGTTTAATTTCAGTACTGATCTGCTTTGGAAGGGCTGATAGAGGTGAATAAATAAACAAACGCACACACAAAAAAAGTTAAAAAAACAAAAACAAAAAAAAAAACTCAACAAACAGTGACGGACATTATAAATAAGAGTCTAAAACAAGATCCTACCATGAGCTTGGCAAGCTGCAGTAAAGCATGCTGTTCAGTCATAAATACAGTATAGTGCAAGCAGACTGGCCAATCAGCCAAATTAAAGAAAGATGTATGAAAGTTATTAATCCTTCATACACCAGGTTCTAGAAATTTTGATAATACTTAACTTCAACATTTCATCTTCAAACACAAATTGCCTGATGGGATATCACGGACCTGCAGGTCTCGATCCGAGTGGAGGTCATTTATGAGCCTCTATAATAACAATTAACAACAGTTTGCATTATAATGTTAAAAGTTCAGTGGTTTGCTATAGAAACGTGGGACCCAAACCCACCTGCTTCAGCACTGATATATCATCTTTGTACAAAAATAATATTTAAGCAATTTAGTTATTTTAAACTGCTTACAGTGACCAGGATGAAGCAGCTACTGAAGATGAATACACGGGCATGGTTGTGTGAATAACCTACAACAATGCACAAGCTCACGTTAGTAAACATACTCTAACTTTGTCTATCTGACTGACCACTGACGCTTTTGTATGAGTGTAAAATTCACTTGCCCGCTCCTGCGACTTTCCGATTAAAGCTTTAGCAGACACTTGAAGCCGAGAATTTCCTCCGATTTTCTTTTTGTCCAAAACTAACATGTAGTCATCCAGTTAAATATATATATATGTACGTGCTGTCTGAAATATATGCATGGTCCTTAAACGATCATCTCAGGCTAACTCATCAGTGCAGAAACACATCGCGTGCTCCTTAATACTCAGAAAGAGAATAGCGGGAGATGATGAGCAAAGCTTACAGTATTGTATGAAATATGGAATTAGTTGTAATGAGAACTAGCATGGATCCCTTTGGACACACTGATCTGTGCAGCTACACACAAGCTCCCTCACAGACACACACAGTTAACATAGAAGATTCAAGAGATTCGTCAAAAATATCAAACGAACTGCAATAAATATAACAGTATGTACTGCATACATATGTGCCTGGATTAGATAAATGGAGATTATGCCGTATCTGTGGTTGGTGCTGTATTACTGGAGACTGATGCTCCAGGCAAAAGCCATTAGAAAAAGATTACAGTTGAGAATGTGGAGGAAATAATGATGGAAGAAATAACTGCCCACTTCACAGCTCAAACCGCTCGGACTATTTTATACAGTAAAATAATAAATAAAAAAAAAGTGGGAAAATGAATGAGAGATGTGCTGATATGAGGTCTGATCCATCCAGAGACTTTTTCCAACAGTTGATCAGGCAAAGAGCTTTTTCTGCTTGAAATATGAATCAAACCTGTGCTGGGCATAATCCTGAAATTGAAAAAGAGAGAGAGAGAGAGAGAGAGAGAGGAGAGAGAGAAAAGTGAGAGGGAGAGAGAGAGAGAGACAGGAGAGAGAGAGAGAGAGAGAGAGAGACAGGAGAGAGAGAGAGACAGGAGAGAGAGAGAGAGAGAGAGAGAGAGAGGAGAGAGAGAGAAAAGTGAGAGAAAGAGAGACACACAGACAGGGGAGAGAGAGAGAAAGAGAGAGAGTGAGTGAGGGAGAGAGAGAAAGAGAGGTGTGTGTGTGTGCGAGTGAGAGAGAGAAAAAAGTGAGTGGGAGAGAGACAGACAGGGGAGAGAGGGAGGGGGAGAGAGAGAGAGAGAGAGATGCTCCAGTTATTTAAGATTCAGAGATCAGGACATCATATATATGCAGCTTTATATTCTTTAAAATATCTATTTTATTTCATTATTATTCAGATGATGAGGTGTGCTGACTTCAGGAGAACTAAATTTGCTAGAGGAAAAAAATAAATAAAATAAATGATAAATTCTGCACATCGACACCGCACACGATCCTGCAAAACATCTCATCTACACAGGTACCGCGGCCAAAATGTCTGAACTAAATGAACACAAAGACTTACCATGTATCCAAATTCAATCTTGGAAATCCTGGCTTGGATAATGGACCACAGACCCCAGAAGAAATGAGAGGCAAGGGCAAACCTGTGCCATAGATCATAATGGGATTAATATCATTATAATCATAAATAACGTGCAAGAAGGTGAGCTCCATCACCAGGCACCATCAGTAATGCAGATGATCAGACATCCAGCCTTTAGACATTATAGAATGAAATGGAAAGAGGAGGTTTACTTCATCTTAAAAAAATCGGAATCATACCTGTTTGCTTCCACGATCATCTGTTCAAGTTCGGCCTGGTCTTCACGTACGGCGTCTTCACCCTCGGACAAGTAGTTTCTGAAGAAGTGCAGCTGAAGGGTGAAACCGGAAAGGGCACGGTGAGATGAGTGGTGAGAAGTGATGGGGGGGAAATAATCGATTTTAAAATGCATCACATTAATCGATCTAACCTGTCCATTTCCAAAGAAAAATAAACTCGGGTGATCAAAATCTTAATTATCCTTGTCTTCACCTAATATATAAAGCTTTAATTTAGCATCTACAACATTATTATTATTATTACGAATGTAGTGCTCTATTCAAGCAACACCACTGCATTTTAGATACTTTTAGAATACATTATTCTTTTTTTTTTTTTTTTTTTTTTACATGCAATGAATAAATGTATACATAATTAATTATGTGAAAAGAAAAAGCATGGCATGAATGACATTTCCCATATCAGGTGTCAGAAGGGTTCAGCACACATTTTGACAGCTAAATAGGAAATCTTTACATTCATGCCACATCAGTATGACAGACCTGATGGGTTTTTTTTTTTAAAATAAGAATAAAAACTTCAGCAAGCTGCAAAAGCAAATAAAAAATTAAGAGGCATTAAAATGCATTTTTAGAACTGCATCTTGGAAAACCAGGAATTGACATCGAATCAGATAGATGTCGAGATATGGGGAGATTCCCACCACAAGCTCTGTGCAAATTATCGAAATAGTTAAAAACAAATCTATAAAAAAGTGAAATGAGATGGTAGTAAAAATGCACAACAGGAGGGCGGAGACTCACCTGCTGCTCTCTGGTTGGATAGTTGTCCAGGTTTGCTTTATAAAAAGGCCACTTGTCATAGGTGTAGTCGTACACCCATTCACAGAAATGATTCCCAAAATCGAAACCCCTGCATGCAACAGACACGATTAGAGCACCTTAAAACAGATTGTTATTACAATAATCACCAGTTTGCATAAGTATTCAACCTTTCTGGTTGCTCCTCTGGCTAACCCAGTCACAGATGCCTCCTTTATGCCAGAGGGTTACTGTTTAGGTAAAAAAAAAAACCTCTGGGTTCCTCTTCCAGGAACAGATATATATTTATAATAAGTTCATGTGGCACTTTAATTACACAGCATTCAGCTAATAATCTTGGTAGCTGGTTATAACACAAATAACTTCGGAGTAAATATTTATACAATCCTGCACAATATTATGGACAGTTCTGTGTAACTGAAGTGGTATGTAATCCAAATTAAGCCCATTTCAGTTGCAGGCTGCAAAAACGTATTAGAAAGGCGCAAGAAGGGTGAATACTTATGCAATGCACTGGAATACTTTTAATAGTACATGTTGCAGGTTGCAATGCAGTGGAGTTTTTCACCTGTAGTTATAGCTGCTGTACTCAAAGTCAATAAGCATCAGCCTATCAGAGGAATCATGATCTCGGCCATCCAACAGCAGGATGTTTCCTAAAGCGGTGAAAAGGTAAATACTTTGTAAGTAACTTCGTAAATGTTGTACGTGATACAAGTTCAGTGTGGTGCTCACCTATTAGATGGATGCGTAAAATACTGTATATGTGTAACACAGAGAGAAAGATAGAGGGAAAGAGAGAGAGAGAGACTCACCTTTGAGAGAGAGAGACTCACCTTCTTGAACATCATTGTGACAGAAGACCACAGGTGAAGGAGTCTCAGCCAGCAGTGCTCTATGATGAAAGAAGAGTCCAATATTATGTTACAACTCTGTATTGTAACAGGACCATCTTTTCACATACCAGTAAATGAACTGTCATGACACCATGTTCAGTTTGGCAAAAAAAAAAAAAAAAGGAAGAAAGGTGTTTTAGGATCGGTAAATACAGAGGAATGAATATCCAATATACATGAGATGATGTTTGTCAAGTTCTACAGCTTTGTGCTGCCTGGATTGAAAATCGCTTACTGAATGCTTGGCATTAAACTAAACTGTAGTTCAAATTCTGCCTGGAAAAACACTTCCTGTTCTACTGATATCCAGCCAGCCTACTCTACCCCAACCTACCCTACACAATACAAAACATAACAGACAATAACATTACTGTTAGAAACAACAAAGGATCTAAACTGTGACAGTCATGAGCAGAAGACGTTAGATGATATTCAGTGCGGTATTTCTTTAAGATCACTGACTATTCATGTTTAATAGGAAAGGAGCTTTAGAATAAGGGTTTAAGAATGAAGACGGCCATGCAGACAGAATCTCAGTCATATGAGGTGCTACAGCTTATTTTTAAGTTCCAAGAGGACTCCAGAATCTGGGGAAGCAACAAACAACCCAGTAGTTCCTGGGATCTTCAGTGCAGATTTAAAACACTTCCTGGAACTGTACAGGAACAAGGAAGTAAAATGAACGCTTGTTCACTGGTGGTAATCATGCCTGACTTCACTTGGTGACAAAATCGGGCCTGTACACATTCTCTCACACTCACTCACTCTACTCTCACACACACACACACACACACACTCACTCACTCTACTCTCACACACACACACACACACACTCACTCACTCTACTCTCACACACACACACACTCACTTTACTCTCACTCTCTCTCACACACACACACTCATCTGTAAACAATAGTCTGATTCTGCATCTCAGTAAATACCCTCTGTGTTAGTGTGAGTAGGCTGAGTATTAGCAGAATCTACCACACACACTTTGACCTCTACCACACACACACACACAGACCTTGAACTGGTATTACATTTATTAAGCCTGATAAGATCACATAGTGTAATCTGTCTTCATAGCATAGCCTGTCACACACAATTACACACACAGGCAAAGTAGTTTTAGAAATGATTCCTAGCACATTCACTTATTTAAGTTGGTTTGGCTGCATAACTCCCATAGAACACAGTTTCATCTCAATAATTTACATTATTTATTTCTCCGTTTGTTCTTTCTTCCCTCTTTTCCCCTCACCTCAGGTTCGCCAGCTCAGCCGGAAGATCGTACATCTTCAGCTTCTTGAACTTCTTGATGTGTGCTTCTCGTACAAATGTAATGTTGCTGATTTGCTCCATGTACCTGAAAACGTGGATGAGAGGACGCAGATGTTTTCAAAATCTGATCGGTATAGCAGTCTGGAATATCACGTGAGTCCTGAGAGCAGCTTTTACCTCTCCATGGTCTCAAACAGCCATTTGGGCTCCTTATTGAAGGGCATGACCATACGATGGAAACGGGCAATCTTATTGGCTATTTCAGCCGAGATGTCCGGGTGTTGCAGTTGCTCTGTGCACAGGCGCTTACTCTGGACCAGAGAAAGACACTTGAGTTAATGCTCCTTTAAATTCAATACACTTTACTGATTAGTAGTAGTGAGTCAGGGCAGCTGTACTTGTCTCAGGGGTTTAATGTTTCCTGACAGTTCTTTAAATGTAGAATAAGAATTTCCTGTGAATTCAGACTAACTAGAACATGTGTGTTACATGTTATGTTTATTTATTCTTCAAGAACGCCACAGTCAGTGATGGTCAAACCAATTGTTGGAGATAAAGCACCTTCGGATCTTACTGTAAGCCTTGATTAGCTGGATTAGGTGTGTAGCACTAGGACTGTAGCTCGGTAGTCCTCCAGGGACCGGTATCCTCAAACAGACCTTAGCTACACATCTATGTTTATGTGAAAACATAGGTGTCAAATCTCATGCTAAACAAGTCTGTGTTACTATATTACTAAAATGGAGAGAAAAGTTAATATTGTTTATTCACTTTAGGCTTTTGCATGTTAAACCAGCACTAAATACCAGTAATTTCCACATTACTAATGGCTAGCTCATACTTAATCTTTTAAAACTACCAACACCAGAAGGAACATGGAGAATAATAAACATTCCTATAAATCAATGTACAGATTTAGAAAGACAGTTTAAGCCAACGACTGAATATATAACCACTGTATCTAAATATCCTTGTGGTTTGTGTGAAATGAAGACTCACAGGAAGATACTCTTCTAAACGTCCCTCTGGGAAGATGCCATAGAGATGAGGACCCAGCTCTCGCTCTGCCAGAATGGCAAACATCACACTCTCAGACACCAAGGAGTCCACTCCCTAACACACACACATATATATATAACTGACTGCATATACTTCACAAAAATATTTTATTATTTGCTCAAATTTTTCATTCAAGCACCATTCCCATTGGTGTGTAAGTGAAAGGAAGCAGGGGGTTTCACCTGTAAAATGGCCCCATAGATGCGCAGCAGCACACGTGAAGGTTCAGCCCCGATGGGCTTCACATGATCGGGTAAGCTGCACTTGTAGAGCAGGTTACTGAGTCCACCACTGCCAACATACAAACACACAAGACTGAGTTGTCCATCAGAATTAGCTCCTCACCATGTGGACAAATTTTATTTTGTTTTATCATGGTTATTTTTCCATGTGATATAGTGTCATGTAATAAAAAACCCTTTTGACATCTGTATCCTTGAGAATGCTTTTTATTATATCGAGTCCTTGAAAACGAGCATATGGAGCTGCCATTGTGCTCAGAGCACACAATTTAACAACCATAGGAAAAATAATCAGGTCTCCAGATCTCCTGGACATTCATCACAGACTCCACGTTAAAAAAAGTGACGCATCAAGATGAACAAAGTTCACTCCATCACGTGCCTACAGCCTGGTTGGTAATGCATCTGACCCACACTTATCTTGAAAGTGGTGAAACAAGATAGCACCAGTTCAAGCTGAGTCTGACCGGGTTACATACACTGATCAGGCATAACATTATGAGCACTGACTGATGATCTCCTCGTCATGGCACCTGTTAGTGGGTGGGATATATTAGGCAGCAAGTGAACATTTTGTCCTCACAGTTGATGTGTTAGAAACAGGAAAAATGGACAAGCGTAAGGATTTGAGCGAGTTTGACAAAGAGCCAGATTGTGATGGCTAGACGACTGGATCAGAACATCTCCAAAACTGCAGCTCTTGTGGGGTGTTCCCAGCCTGCAGTGGTCAGTATCTATCAAAAGTGGTCCAATGAAGGAACAATGGTGAACCAGCGACAGGGTCATGGGCGGCCAAGGCTCATTGATGCACGTGGAGAGTGAAGGCTGACCCGCGTGATCCGATCCAACAGACGAGCTACTGTTGATCAAATTGCTGAAGGTTCTGATAGAAAGGTGCCAGAATACACAGTGCATGACAGGTCAGGGCTGTTTTGGCACCAAAAGGGGGACCAACACAATATTAGACAGGTGGTCATAAAGTTATGCCTGACTGGTGTAGCTGGCCAGGTCATCAGATTCTGACATGCAGACAGGAGATGAACAAAGTAATGTTTTGGCTTTCCTAGTGCTTTTATTTTGAGGACTTGTGTTCTTGTGAAAGGTGACTGATCTCAATAGGTCAATAATAATAGTAATAATAATAATAATAATAATAATAATAATACAGAGATAATAACCGATCTGTTGGTGATGACTGCTTTTTCGTACCTTACGATGCTGATCTCGAAATCCTCCTGAGTGATGGTCTTCCATGCCCCGGACAGAAAGCTCTTACACCACGTGAAAGCTCGGCTCCTGGTCTCCCGGTCCACCCCCTCGGTCCTGCCACCCTGGTACGATTCCGCCTCGGAGTCCTCCTCCCCGTTCGCGTCCACCAGCTCTCTGATCGCGGGGTTTTCCACCAGACCGTTCACAGTGCCTTTGTGTGAAGGTGTATCTCCCGCACATGCGGGTACGCTCTGTCCGGCCTGCATGATATCCGGAGGAACCCAAAGCACGCGTGAAAAGCCTTCTCCGTGCCACTAGATACTGGTAATGAGAGCAAAATCCCGCTCGGGGTCACCTAGTGCACTATTAAAGAGCTTCACGTAGTGAGGCAAAGTTCACCTGGATCCAGTAAGAGCTGCTATGGTGGCCATGTGGTGAACTGACCGGTCGATTAACTGGTGCGTCACACATTTACAATAACAATAATAATTAATAATACACCGTATTACTATTCCTGTTCAGATATCCAAATCATAAACCCCAGTTTCTGACCACACGCCATCACATCCAACGAAATCTAACGCCTGACCACCGCACCGCCAACGTTCTACTCGCTTCCGGCTTCTCAGGCCTTCAGACGATGGCGCTCGAAGACTGACAAGCGCTTTGTCCAATCAAATCGCGAGTACGTCGAGGATATCATTCACTGATTGGATGTCGGTGGGAACTAGCACCACCCCTTTTTTTTTTTAAGACAAGAGCTTAGACCGTTTTGTTTCATTATGGCTGGTGTTTATAGTGTTTATATACAGGGGTCGTGTATATATAATGTCCAGGAGTTTATTTGTAAATAATACGAAATAGATACAAACAAAAGGACACTGGGATATTTGCATATTTAAGCGTTAAAGAACATTCCTATTCAATTTCATGAACTCACTGGGAATTAAAAAATAAAAATGAAAGCTGTATTAATAATTAATAGTTTTAAAGTATACATTTCGAAACATCCATCCATCCATTTTCTACACCCGCTTTATGCCTAATTAGGGTCACAGGGATCTGCTAGAGCCTATCCCAGCACACACTGGGCGAAAGGCAGGGGTACATCCTGGACAGGTCACCAGTCCATCACAGGGCCACACACATAGAGACAGACGACCACACACTCTCACTCTTATGGGCAATTTAGAATTACCAATCAACCTAATGTACATGTTTTTGGACTGTGGGAGGAAACTGGAGTACCCAGAGTAAACCCACGCAGGCACAGGGCAGGGAGAACATGCAACTCCACACGGAAAGGCCCCTGCTTGTTCGAACCCGGGATTTGATCCCAGGACCTTCTCGCTGTGAAGCACATTTCTGGCCAAATATGTGAAAGTTAAAACTTAACAAGTGCTGTGACAAAATAAGATGAAGTTCATTGGAATAACTATATATTTTTTAAAATGTATGTATTTTTATTGTTGTTAATGATGTCAGAAATTAATTATAGTGTTCTACTTTAGCCAAATTTTTTAATATGTTGTAATTTTATTTTATTTTTGCCTTGCCTGGTGTGTTAATATAATAAAACATGTCAAACAGTTAAATGTTTTATTGAGAATGAAAGTAAAGACCCAATTCGAATGATATATTCATACATGAAATACTAAACATATAATTTAAATGGTCTTGACAAAGCGGTAAGCCATACTTCTTTAGAGGTTGATATAAACACTTTTTCTTCATATACATAGGAGGATTTCCATAATGTACTTGTTAGGGAATTTGTTCAGATAAGATGGAAGTACCCCTAGAAGTGTAACTGCCCAATTCAATTCAAGAATCGTAAATTAGTTTAATAGTATCAACACTGCTCTACACTCTCCCATATAACAAGAAACGTCACTACATATACACCAATGACCTTGAGTTCATCTTATAGTAAGACCTCAAACACCCTCTGCAGTACACAATACATTCCACTCCCACTCAAATCCACTGATTATTCTGGCTATAAGTAGAGAGCAAAAGATGAACTACTTCTCCTAATGGATTAATGTGTGTATACTGTTATTTTATGTGATTAGCCTAGAGAAAACACTGGAAAGGTCGTGGAAGACCTATAGGCCTGTGAACATTTTGCTCAGAGGTTGGTGTGGGAGCGGGAGCGCGCATCGACAGGGGGCGCGCACGCTGCTGGGTTCTTCCCAGATCTGCAGCGATTTTCTATGAACGGCGTCACGCGCTCTCTACCCACGCACAGCAACAGCATCATCACGGTGCAGATCTCACGCATCGGTGTTGTTCACCGAGATCAATCCATCTTCCCAAAGCGCGCTCCGGCTGTCCCCGTCAGCATCCCATCCCGCAGATTAGGGTAAGGTAGCAGGTGCATGGCTGGACTCGAAAACTGGACAGGGCTTATTCTGTACACAATACCAGTTCTCTATTTTTATTTATTTATTTAATTATTTATTTATTTTTGGTAAATATTCTCTCGGCTTTTGAGTCAGATCTGCGCGCTTGAATCAGAGAGGTCCGGGCCCGGTAATCGCATCCGCAGTGTGGCCAGAGACAGGGAGAGGCGCGCGCGCACACTCACACACACACACACACACACGCACACACACACTCTTTCTCACACACACACACAGCGACGCTTGGTGTGTATTTGCCTCCGTGCCTCCATCCCCGCCGTCTGTGGATGGGCCGCGCGCCTCCGCAGTCGCCGCTCCGACGCGTTTAGTGGATGAAGATGGCGGACAGAGCCGAGATGTTCTCCCTCTCCACCTTCCACTCCCTCTCTCCTCCGGGCTGCAGGTAAGCAAGCGCAAAGCGCAGCGTCCTTTTCATCCTCCTCAGCCTTTTTTGTTCTCTTTTAAATCAATCCAGCAGGATTTTTTTTTTTTTATTATTATACCTTTATGTATTCCTGTATATACGCCGCTTTTAGAGAGAAAAAAAAATATGGTGATGGAGATGTTCATCTATCCTCGAGTCTTTAGCGCCCTTGATGATGCGTCTCTTGGTTCTCGCTCTCGTCTTTTAATTGTGTGGATATAATGCATCCTAATCTATTCACGAATAGGAAATGGTCTTGGAGACGAGATTGAACTGTAGTAGTATTTGTTTCCATAGCGCAGGATCTGCTTCCATAAGGAGAAATGGAGGCCCACGCCCTATTGGGCTAATATGCAAACTGTAAACATGGTAACTTAACCCATATCCAGGAGTGTTATCAGAATAATAGCCATATTATTATCTTGTTCATGGGCTTTAGGTCTTTAACTGTTTCACCTTTGCTGTGTTTAAAACATATCAGATGAATAACAGTGTGCACAGGCATCCACAGATTTAGATCTGTATTCTTGCCCATAGTTATTGATTTGTCTGCCTTATGTATAAATGAATAGGATGTTGGTCACATTCTGTGTAAGTGCAGATGTAAACAGCTGTGTGTTTCTTTATCGCATGTCTCTTAATAAGTTTTGTGGAGCGTCTTCGAGAATCCAGATGCAGATAATCCAAAAGCATGTGAGATATACACGAGATCCCTTTTCTAAAGGGAGCGGCCAGTGTTGCATTATAAATAGTAAGGGAACAATAAGCTAAAATCTAATATCTGTGAACATGTGCACACGCACACATACACTCTTAAAGGCATATTAATGCAGTTCCTCCTGCTAACTGCCTGTCTGTGATTTCTTCTCAGAGCTTGACAATAGAAGTGGGTAGAAAGAAATATTTATTCAAAGTTACGCATAAATCTGTTGGCCGATGGACAGATTGTCTTATATTCCAAATACATGAATAAGATCCAAAATGACACATTAAACCCAGAGAGTTGAGATGAATCTGAAAACTATATATACCTTTTAAAATTCTGTCCCAGCATGCTCAATAGCTTTCACCCTGACCTTCTAGAGGAAAGTCATTTAGATAAAAGGGTATAACAGACACATGACCAGTCAGAGCATCACAAAATGATTACAGCAGCTTGAGTAAGCAGGTAATGGATGAGAAGACCAAACTAAAACAGAAATGGAGGGTTATTAAGATGGCAGGTGGAACACACCACCTCGCTATGTCTCTGACTCATTTGCTCTTTCCCTTTTGTCTGTTCTATTAGTTTTTAGTATTTACCCCTGAGTTTAGTATGCTTTTTTCTTTATACAAAAACAAAATATCCGAGTACTGCATCTCTCTCTCTCTCTCTCTCTCTCTCTCTCTCTCTCTCTCTATTACCTCTAAATATGATTTGTCTTTCTGTTGTTATGATGAAAATACAAATCCCTTTCCATAAGCTTGATGCTGAAACAGCTGAAATAATGGGCACTGCTGTGCTGTCTCTAATGCTTAGGATATGAGTCTTATAATGGTGTGTGTGTGTGTGTATGTGTATGTGAGATGATTAGAAATAGAAAGCCTGACTTTTTTTTTTTTTTTTTGCAGAAGATTTAGTTAATACTTTGGCTAAATCTTGAGGGGAAAAAAAACAAGCCACGAATTTAATGGAAGGAAAAACCTTTGCTTTATTCATGGAAATGATGCAATATTTACTTTCATAATTTTTTAAAAACAAGTAATAAATAGAAAAACATACATACAATTGTCTTTAAAATAAGCTCATTTATATTCACATTTACATCCAGGATTAATTTATTTACTTCATAAGTGTTTGATTTAAGAGTCAAGAATTATTAATGTTTTTTGCCCTATTTATAACCAGAAGACCAAAAATGACTCAGGCCATAACCCATATTTCTGGTCTGAAAGAAGATAAGCATATTTCGAATGCTTATTGCTACAACAAACAATGAAATGATTCGCGGTTTTTAGAATTTTAACTTACACAAATCTACAACATACTGTACTCCTCGACAGTTGAATTTTATCCTCTGTAGCTGTTGCCTCAGTGAGGCAAAACACCATGAGGATTTCTAAAACGTCAAGGAGTGAAATATCAGAAAGAGTTCTTATGAAATTCGGAAAAATCGGGAAGCTGATAAGACAAGTATGTTTTTGGGTCTTGGGTCTTCAGAAGCCCACCAAAAAAAACCAAGTAATTATTTTTTATTACATTTCAATCATTACAAACATACAGATTCTAATATACTGTAATCAACAGCAGAAATAGTCAGAGGGCAAAAAGTCATATAGGGAATATTTTGTAAATGATGACACTGTACAATGAGCACTACTTTTTTAAAATAAATAAAGATCATAAAAATTTGCATTGTGTATTTACTGGTATGCAAATTACACCACGATGCTGTGATGCTATAGCAATTTGGTTCAAATTGTATTTTGTTCTCTGTGACACAGTACAACTTGCTCAGTTTTCCGCTCCCTGATTCTGGCTGATGATTTATGGATTCTGGGTTTATTAATGCTTTTATCCTAAAAGGTCACTCTTTACAGCTAGATTTTTATTTTGTACAGTATATAAGTGCTGTGGTGATTTTCTGCCCGACTGATTACATTAAAACCTTCACAGTGGAGGGGTGGGGGGGTGTGTGTTATTTTCTGTAACTCCTCACAGCTCCTCCTTCATTTTACATTTGTCCATAACAATGTAGAAATGATGCAGTAATCCATTTTAAGCACAGAGGTTAAAAGTCTTTCTGAAAGGCTCCTGGGATTTGAAATAATATGACCTTCTCATCGCTGGTGCAGAACCTTTACAGTTGACCTGCCCTTTATTCTCTTCTCTATACCATAAAGCACAGAGGATTCTTAGCAGCGTGTGTGTGTGTGTGTCAGTAAATGCTCTCTTAACCACTGACTGAAAATTGAGCAAGAGTGGAGCCTCATAAGCAGTGGTGTCGATGCAGGAGCTCATAATCCTTGGACAGATGAAATGGAGGGATGACTCGATGTCCATGTGATGTGGGTGTATTACGGTAATCTCTGTACGACTGACTCGCAGCAGTAAATTTTTAGTGGAAAGGTAATATACTGTATAATGATTAAAAATATGGCACATGACGGTACATCATTTATTTCTGCTTCCTTTCCAAGTTAAACCTGCTATGGATTAGTATTGCTGTGGACAAAAACCCACACTCATAAGAATCATGTTGGCGTATACAGTCTGAAATGATGAACTCATTGTTGTGCAGTAATCTGTCTTACATGAAGATGTGTGTGTGTGTGAAGAGAAATCCGTTGATCTGTGAGCATAAAAGTCTATATCGCCCTTCAGGTTTTTGTGTTTTTGATGAATGAGGATTGTGTCTGACGGCAGTGATCTAGGTTAATGATTATTCCGGTTTAATTTGAGGAGAAGAATATGCATTCATTCATTTAAACAGCATCAGTAAGAACTTTGTCCTGGTCACAGCTGCACAGCTGGAATCCATAGACGTTCCCAGGAATTCTGTCAGATGAAATACATCCCAGAGGGAACAATTTAGAGTCGCTAGTCAATCTATGGAAAATGTTTTTTTGAGAGGTGGGAGGAAACCAGAGAACCCAGAGGAAACCCACATGGGCATGAGGAGAACAGGTCCATACAGACAGGAATTTGTGAATAGAATGAAAACAATGACACATGCAAATATTTCTATTAACAGCTAAGAAATTAACCCTTTCATCTCTACATAAAGGACATTTTTCTGATTAAGAAATGTCATCTAATAAAAGATTTTCTGTGTGTAAATATTACCAAAATCATCACTGTACATCGTAAAGGTTGGTAGCTCTGGTGGCTCTTTGTCTTTCTTTCCCTCTTTGCTGACGGACCAAAAGAAAAAGAACGTGTATTTAGGGGGCAAATTCAAGGCAAACCAGGACTAACCAAAAATAGACCAATATTTTATAGGTTAGACTGACCTCGTTCTGCTTCTGTCCTCTCCAAACACCACTTCCTTTAGATGCGATTGGGCTTTGTTGTTAATCATCATCATCCACAATGAGCATGCAAATTCAGCTCGATTAGCCAAATTAGTATCGCCACCATACTAAAGCACTGTGTCTATTTTTCTGCTGAATGGATTTTATTCAAGAGAAATCCTGCATGTTGTTGTTTTTTTTTGGCACAACATTAAGTTAACTAATACAGTTTAGTTTCAGCTGTGTGTGTAAATGATGTGTGTAAATCTTGGGAAGGTGCACTTGGTAGAATATGGAGAGTAGAAATGGCTCTCTGTTTAAAAATGTCTAGAGAATGAAATAAACCCATCTGTATTAGTAGTTATTACATTTATATAAGTATAGTCACATACATAGCCATTCCACATCCCAGCTTGATCTTGGAGGTGGAAAGAAAACCAGAGAACGTTCATGAAACATAGAGGGACATGGGGAGAACGTGTGAAACTCCACAGAGACAGTAACCCAAGCTCGGGATGAAATAAGGGACTCTGGAGCTATGATGTTGCATGCCACTTTGTCACTGTCCTGTTGGGTTGTTTAGTTGTAATTTCGATAATGAAAATGATCTCATCTTTTACTTGAAAGTATCTCTGATGAGGCAGTGACTTGCTGAGGGTTGATGATAATGAATGATTGAACTTTTACTTAATCACATAGCGTGGCATATTAGGTCATTCTGAATATGGGGTGTAGACTGATCAGGCATAACATTATGACCACCTGCCTAATATTGTGTTGGTCCCCCTTTTGCTGCCAAAACAGCCCTGACCCATCATGCACTGTGTATTCTGACACCTTTCTATCAGAACCAGCATTAAATTTGAGCAACAGTAGCTCGTCTGTTGGATCGGATCACACAGGCCAGCTTCACGCCCCACGTTCATCAATGAGCCTTGGCCGCCCATGACCCTGTCACCATTTCTCCACTGGTCCTACCTTGGAGCACTTTTGATAGATACTGACCACTGCAGACCGGGAACATCCCACAAGAGCTGCAGTGTTGGAGATGCTCTGATCCAGTCGTCTAGCCATCACAATTTGGCCCTTGTCAAACTCACTCAAATCCTTACGCTTGTCCATTTTTCCTGCTTCTAACACATCAACTTTGAGGACAAAATGTTCACTTGCTGCCTAATATATCCCACCCACTAACAGGTGCCATGATGAGGAGATCATCAGTGTTACTCACCTCACCTGACAGTAGTCATAATGTTATGCCTGTGTGAACAAGAAAGTGAAGATAAAGATAAAGAGAAGACAACTCAGCTACTGTGTGAAAACAGACCTTTTCTATAACGTGTTATCGTTCTGTGGTTCTGTGTGTGATGTTACACATGTGCTATTGGCATTTGGCCGTGTATCAAACTTATTGCAGCACATGTCCCTTGCAGCCTCACAGAGAAAACGTGTGTGTACGCATTTAGCCATGGGACAGTCGGTCACGCAAACAAATCAGAACAGATCATGTCACCAGCTAAAAGAGGCGAGTAATGCTGTGCGTCATTTTCCTCCACTACAGTTGCTGGTACCACTTAGGTAATGACTCTGTATGAATGACTGGAGATACAGTGCTTGATTTAATGATCAATTCTCTCATTACTTGTATTACAGTAATACATTTATATATATGATATGATTGATTACCAAAAACAAAAACAAAATGGGTAAATCTGTGCAAAGCATCTTCGTAGCGAGAACGAGCCTGGCGTCTGAACAGTGTCACGAGGCAACAGAGTCACGTGACTTGTGTATTAAACTGTGTCTGTTTCTGTTCAGTAACAAACTCCTCTAGTTCCAGCAATAATCTATAAACAAATTTACGTTGCTGCAGATCGGCTGTGAGGTTTCATCCATGCAATACAATAAAACTTTAATATTGTGCTTATTGTTTTATTTTCTTTCATTTATTCTTTTTGCCGGGAAGCAGACCTCGGATTTTGCTTCCAGGTCTTCCAGTTTTATTGTTATGTTGTGCTTTGTGCATGATTAATGCAGGGTTAAAATTTGCAAAGCTAGGCTTTCAGCTTTAGTGTGTCTGTAGTGTGGTATAGCTGCCATTTTCTTTCTCCTCCAATTTTCTCCTTGTGCTCTGATGCTCTAATCAGCGGATAAGCTGCTATTATATCATTATCGTATATCATTGTTATATTAGATTGTTTATTTGGCAACACATTTAATATTATGGCAGATGGGATGTGTGTTTCATGTGGAAATCAGAACAGAGCCAAATTATTTAGAAATAAAAATCAGATAAATATCTAATTATAAAACATTTTTGTTATATATTTGTAGACATTATTTAATCTATGTAGTTAGGTAGGGCTTTCTAGTCGTCATATTTAAGATTTATTCATTGTTTATTGTTGGTTAAGCCCCGCCTTCTTTCCTTTCTTGTTTTACTGCCCTTTTTTGTCACTTTTGTCATCGAACTATCCAGTCTTATCTCCTAACATTACATAATTTATGCAGGCGCATGCCGTGCAGTGCTGCAGGCTGTGGGTGTGTGTGTGTGTGTGTCAGTGTGTGTGTTCACATACTGGCAATTTTTAATGAGCTTTCTCATTACTATCCTCTTCTTTGATTTAGAGAGAGAAAAGACTGGAATAAAAGCAGGATGCAGGGAGGAGGAGCGGGAAAGCCCGTACACTCATTGTATGTTGTTAAATTATTGTGTGGTTTTTTAAAATTACTGTAGCATTCCCTCTGAGCAATGACATGTAAATTGGCAGCCACTCTGGAAATCATCCCTGTAGTGCAGTTGTTATGAAAGTGGGTGTCAAGCACTCTTAAAACCTCACTCTATTCCTTTTTCCTTTTGCCGGAACGAGAGCCTGCATATTACTGTACTAAATAACATGCCACATGCAACTTAGAATTATTGCATGCTGTTTAATGCGTTTAGATTGCATTTAAATCCTTAACAGCACAATGCCTATATGCGTTATGGTTTATAGTGCAGAGAATACGCATATCACGTGTATTCTCCCAAAGTGCTGACTTGAAATCCAAGAAGGAAGTGGGATGAGTCAGCGAATGAGCTTGTACTGGTAGGATACGGTTGTCATGGTGACAGCTGCTAAAGGTGACCTCACCCTACTTAACGAGCATAAACCCTCTGAGGTTTTTTTTTTTTCTGCTAATGCCGTGACATCATCCCTTAACCAGCATCAGCTGCCACGGCAACAGTCGATGATGGGCATCATGTATTACACTGCTTGTGTTACATCGTAGTGCTGAACAGGCCCCGCCTACTGTAACAGGGAGGGAGGAATAGGAGGTTTCAGTGGTGGGTCGCTGCAGGGATTGATTTCAGGGACTGATTTTTTTTTATTGTCTGATTTCAGGTTTGTGACACTCAGGAAAATTGAACCATGAATAATAGCTAGCTCTGCTGCCACGTGACCAGTACAGTAATATGGATGGACTTTATTGATCCATTGACTGATTCATTGATTCTCAAATGGTGCCTTGTGCTTTGTGTATGTATTTTCTTGTGTGTTTTGAGTTGTGTGTTCATTCAGGCTGTGAAATACCATTGCATTTTTTGTGTTTTGAATATTACATAAGATGATTTGATGCAACTGCTGGAACAAAATATAAACAAATTACTACCAGGATAAAGACTTTACTGAGGCTGAATGAGTGAATGCGATGTCCTGTATCATTCACTGGAACTAGAGTACAGCCTCACTCTGAGCATCGCTCCTGTGTTAATGAATGTGGACTAATAAATTATAAATAAGGTATCACAACTGCATACCAGACAAAGAGGATAAAAAATGTTCACTCCTGCAACTTTTTCTTTCAATTTTCTTTCACCTTCTGTTTGGTCCAGCCGGCTCACTGATGCACAGCTCTGCACAGCTAGCGTGCTAAGCTGGTAAAGTGACAGTAAACCTTTCATGAAATAGGTGCTGTTTGCAGATTTTACTTATCAGTATTGTTGATTTGCTGTCAGTCCACTGCGGCATTTAATAAAACGTTAAAGTATGATGTAACTTGTTAAGGTACATGTTAAAGTATAAATGCTTTTGCTGTTGTTTAGTCCTAGATCTTGTTCTTCAAAACATCTAGATACCCAAAGCCTTTTTTAAAAATTCATTTAGATTAGCTTTGGTGGAGGCTTTTATGATTTAGTTCATAAAATCATTATAAAATAATTTTATACATGGATTCTCTAGAGTAAATAGAGGTAGTGTGTCAGGAACAGCTGGACAGTTCCCTGTCAGGCCCAGAGAGGGCGCTGGCAAGTGAACCTTGGAAGCCTGCTTCTTTGTGTGTCTTTTGTGTTATGCCCTTCCCATTGTTCTCATTCCTGGTCTGTCACCTGTATCCCATTAGCCCTAATGTTTATCCCTATAAATAGGGATCCTTGTGTTCATGTCTTTGTCAGTGATTGTTAACTATGCCGTGGTTTTGTGTCAGGTTTTGTTTTGTTAAGTCCAAGTTATGGTTTAGGTTTTGTTTCTTGTTTTGTTTTCACCACACAATGTCTAGTGTTAAGTTAGTTGCCCTCTGTCTCGTCTTTATGTAATAAAAGCAGCGCTTCGCTGAATCCTGCGTATGGGTCTCTTTTCACGGCATGCAGGCACGTGCACGCAACACCACGGAGGTCCAGGTCCAAGCCCTGCACAGGGTGGGGGTCCTGAACTTGACAGAATCACTGACCATTTTCAAGACCCAGCAGGATTCCCAGCTAGTTCCTGTCTTCGGTAAGGATTTGCAGTCTGCTGGCTAGAGCCCTCGACATCTGGTGGATGACATCTGGCGGGAGGTACCTCCATCCTTGTTTAGGTCGAGGACGCCTCTCTGCGATGGAGTTCCGCGGAGGATGGCGCTCGATCATGGGTTATGCCAGGAACAGCTGGACAGTTCCCTGCCAGACCCAGAGAGGGCGCTGGCAGGTGAACCTTGGAAGCCTGTGTCTTTGTGTGCTTTTTGTGTTACGCCCTTCCCATTGTTCTCATTCCTGGTGTGTCACCTGTATCCCATTAGCCCTAATGTTTATCCCTATAAAGGGAATCTTGTGTTCATGTCTTTCAAGCCCCGCACAGGGCGGGGGTCTCGGACTTGACATAGTGATAGTGACTCTGTATTTTTGTATTTTTGAATGTTTGTCAAATCATGTTCCAGTTAGCAGATTTGGACTTCTTGGTGGTTTAAAGCAGGCTCATTGGGTTAAATGATTCCAGGATGTGGAAGTGTAGACATGAATAACCTGACATGCTCGTATTCAGTCTCGAAGGCATTTGATTAACCCTTCATGTTCTGTGCTTTTATATAGAATCAGTACTACATATGATTTTTTGCATGATTTTAATTTTTAACTGAAATTTCAGTAAGTAGCAGTCTAGATCCATTTCCATGTAGTAACTACAGGTATTAATGATTCTATGGAGACCACAGCTTTCATTAGAGAATTCTGTAGAATGTTGCTGGTGGTGTTTAGGCAACCTGGGCAAAGCCCACCTGGTTGTTTGCTCTGTCAAATACAGAGTAGTAGGCCCTGAGGAAGACATCACCGAAGATCCAGAGAGGCTGGCCGTTCTGAGAGGACAGGTAGGTGGGAGTGATATCAACGGTGCAGTAACCGCTCTGAGACTGTGAAAATACACAAAAGATAATTAGGTATTAAACTTCCTCACTGTTTGTTTATTTATTTATTTATTTATTTATTACAACCCATCTGTGCATAAGCAGTTGGAAAGAGAAACTTACTTGGATGTAGTAAGAGGGACCCAGAGGGAAACTCACTCCACTGATGATGAAGGTCAGATTGGGAAGATTACTGACCTGGCTACAGTCCACATAATACTGTAAAAAGATATGCAGAATATATTCAAGCAGATTTCTGGATAAATTCTCTAAAGATCTTCACAGCAATAGGGTAAATACTTACATAGTTACATTATAACTTTGAATCTCCTCATAACTTTTACAGTACCTGGCCGTAACTGTCCTGCTGTGCGCCAATATACTGCATCAGAGATGAGATGATGGAGCTAGGGGCAGTAAGGCTGGGGGTACCGGTGTCCACAATGGCCTGGCAGCCACTGTACTGAGAGCACCATCCAGTCTGCTGTCCTGAAACCTCGACCCTGAACCAGATAAATGTTTCTGATTAGAAAAACATTGCTACTTGAATGCATGGCAGTAGAGGTTCATACCCTACTGTCATGTATATTGAGATGTGTAAGTAGTTTTCTGAATGGTCATTAATTATGTAGTCAATGATGACTTGAACTTACTCCTGAATGCCAATCTGCCAGTAGGTCTCAGCGGTCACTGGTGTCCAGGAGATCTGACCCTGATACATGTTGGTGTCCACAGTACCGAAAGCCACCTCACTGCCAGAGCCTCCAACCCTGCACAATGCAAGAGCATTTAACAAAATCTCTACATATGGATGGTTAAATTCACATTCAAATTATATATATATATTCATAATGTTACAATGATGTTTATCTGATTTTTGTTTGCTATTTCTTGCTTACGGGCTCAGATAGATTCCGAACAGGTTTTGTTCAAGGAGACCCTGCTGCATCATGTTGTCCACAAGGGGCATGGCATTGCCAACAGCAATAGATGGGTAGGCCAGACCAAGAATTCCATCAAATGGAGCCTGCAGGAAGGGCTGGCTTGGCTCGTTAGTGCTCAGACCGATCTCCTGATTAGGGACTTGGATGCCAGCCAGCTAACAATGATAAAAAAAGACAGAAACTCTCTAAATGCTGTGTTTTAGAAGCTTACAATGATTTACACAAGTAAAAGTGCATTAGAATACAGAAATGTTGGAATTTATATCACTCAACTAAATTCTGTTATACATATCAATGAAAGCACATTATTGCAATAAGGTCACTCATCCGAGTCCACAGTCAATTCTAAAAAGGAATAAGGGAAGTTAATTTGACCCCAGCCACTAGATGTAGTGATGGTCCCAAGCCCGGATAAAATGGGAGGAAGGGCATTCGGCGTAAAACCTGTGCCAAGTTGATGTGCGGACAAGTTTTACACTTTTACACTATCACAGTAATATTTTGCCATTTTTGATAATGGTGAAAATACGGCTGTTCATATCTCACAATCTGTTATGATAACATTTGCTAAAACACTCACAGTGACAGTGTCATAACCAAAGATGCCGTTAAGAGCTCCGGCTCCATAGGGCAGGTAGAAGGTTTGGGAAGTATTCTGGTAGGTGGAGGACTGCTCAGGATTGAACTGTGTTTGTGCCGCTGAGGAAAGAAATGCACATGTTATGAAAATGTGCATGTTATGAATATCTCCTTTGCCTAATTGCATACAAAGCATGCCTATAAGCTCCCTGGCATCAGTGTTTCTAATGCAGTAATGCAGCACTGTGGTAGAGTTTATAAAGACAAACTTACTGCATGCCTGGGTGCTGCAGTACACAGAGTTGACCCACAGATTGGAAGAGCCAGTGTCAAAGAGCACTTCGAAGGACTGGGGTGGTGTTCCTACGCTGATCACGCCAAAGTAGTATGACTGAAACACAGGTTTTAAACTGTTTAGACGAATACCTCAGCTGGTTTAAGAAGTAAGATTGGGATTTGACTTACATCAGCATAGGTCAAGGAATCAATAGTGGTAGTAGCCAAGATCTCTGGGTGATATTTAAGGCCTGGATCAGTATAGGGCAGATGGATGCCCTTCTCCATCAGACGCTCTCTGATGGACTTACCCTTTCTCAGGGGAACCCTGCAAAGATGTACAAAGAATAAGCTAAACACAACATAAAGCCAACGTTATGAATGAAGACCAGTGCCTACAACGTGACGAGAGCCAGCCAGTAAAGACATAGGACTTACTTGAAGGCTGCCTCTGAGAGCATGAGGCAAGCCACTAAGATGATTAGGCCCTTCATAGCGAATCTTGTTCTCCGTCTGCCCGAATGAACACACAGACCATTCACACAACACATGGCTTTTTATATACACATCAGTCTCATATCATTACGCATATTAACTCATCTTTTCCTGCCCCAGCACTTTTCTCTTTAATGGAAACACTCACCTAATGCCAGGTTTTACTGATAAGACACACAAACAAGATTTATTTCAATAAAGGAATAGAGCCATATCGCATAGGGAAAACACTAAACAGAAATTAATGAAATGCACCCTAATTAGTTATATGTATAATTCAAGCGTTTTTTCTAATGTAGACACTTTGAAATTGTTTAAAGTAATATCACAACTTAAAGGCTTAAAAAATACTTAAAGGCATGTCAATCTTTATAAGTATTTATTGCTGCATTTGTACAACATCTATGATAAATAAAGAGTACCATGTGCCATGCCAACAGCTAGAGAAAGGAAAGAAAGTAATAAACTTTAAAGAATCTTATTAAATATATGTCATAACATGGAGAATGTTTTAACTGAATTTCTTTATTTATATAATTTTTATGATTTTTTTTGTGACATGGACCCAGTGCTTCCCAAGACATTTTAAAATCTTATTTTTTTCTTCCGTATCTCTGTGGAAAATAATTATATGTTAATCTCTCCTAAGATTACATACAAGCTTTATCTAGGTAACTGCTATCACTGTATTTTTCCTTAAAAATAATCATTCTTTTATCTTCAGCATAGGGGAAAATTCTTGCTGTTATCAGAAACAACCCAAATTAGAAAAGCCAAGGTTATTGATGTTTATTAGGGCCCAAGCACTAGCAGTGCGAAGGGCCCTGTTGTTCTTCTAAGGATTTTTTTTTTTTTTTTTTTCAATCATCCGGGCACTTTTGGGGGTCTTAACATGCTCAAAAACTCATGAAAATCAGCAGACAGGTTGGAATCTGCGGCCATTAGGAGGTCACTGTGTCTCGGCCCCAGGCGTGGCACACACCCTTCACAGCGCCCCCTGGAAAATCTTGCTGCATAGCTGATACACGCTTACACATATCCATGTAAAACTTGGTACACACTTAGATCTCATTGAACTGAACAACTTTCACACTGCATGTCATTAATTCTAATCCACAGGAAGTCAGTTATTTTGAGTTGTTTGCAAAACGCACCCAATGGAATTTGAAATACTCCTCCTAGGGAATTGATACAACCACCACCAAACCCAGACTAATATGATCTCAAGACATTGATACAACCACCACCAAACCCAGGCTAATATGATCTCAGGACATTGATACAACCGCCACCAAACCCAGGCTAATATGATCTCAGGACATTGATACAACCGCCACCAAACCCAGGCTAATATGATCTCAGGACATTGATACAACCACCACCAAACCCAGGCTAATATGATCTCAAGGCATTGATACAACCACCACCAAACCCAGGCTAATATGATCTCAAGACATTGATACAACCACCACCAAACCCAGGCTAATATGATCTCAGGACATTGATACAACCGCCACCAAACCCAGGCTAATATGATCTCAGGACATTGATACAACCGCCACCAAACCCAGGCTAATATGATCTCAAGACATTGATACAACCACCACCAAACCCAGGCTAATATGATCTCAAGACATTGATACAACCGCCACCAAACCCAGGCTAATATGATCTCAAGACATTGATACAACCGCCACCAAACCCAGGCTAATATGATCTCAAGACATTGATAATGCAAAATTGTGAAGGGATTTTTGATAAACGGTTCAGCCGTGAGAAGCCCTTAAACTTATGGCGAATAAAACGAAACAGGAAGTGGCTAATAACCTCTGTGTACATTAAGTGATCTACATGAAACCTTAGGTTTATGTTAAGAGGGGAAAGCTGATCACACTGATATGACAGCTATGAGTCTCAGTCATAGCGCCACCAACTGGCAGCAGGAAGTGTGTCACTTTTAGAAATCTAATGTTTTGTCCCTTACGTTCACCTGATTTGGTTGAAAATCAGTCAGAATAATAGCAAGACATGTCTGATGTGAAACTGTGAAGGGATTTGTGATATTGTGAATGATGTTGCTATGGTGAGGATTTAAATAAGAACATAATAGAAGAAAATTAATGTTCTTATATCTTAACAGTGGAAAGCCCTAATGTTTCAAAACATTTTACATAGAAAGAACAACTGGTTATGAGTAAGTTTGCTTAGTTTCATGATTTTGTGATGTTAGCGCGGCTCACAACAAATTTTTACATTTATCAGTCCATTGACTAGACATGGTTTTGGCCTGACTCCTGCAGTACTAGACTATGTCCACTAGAGGCTCTTTCCCCTTTATTTTTATTTTTTTAAATATGGCTTCATGTTCACAATTTATGTATACAGAGTCAGCCAAAAAATGTATTTACATTTCAGGAAAGAAAAATAGTATGATGTAAATTACATTAGTATAATATTAATAATATTATCATAATATTATCATAATATAATCATATATATCAATCTATAACGTATAGCAATAAATTTAGTAATAAAATATCATCTACGTCATCATTGTCTCCCGCTTATCCGTAGCTGGGTCGCGGGGGCAGCAGTCTAAGCAGGGATACCCAGACTTCCCTCTCCCTAGCCACTTCCTCCAGCTCTTCCGGGGGAATTTCAAGGCGTTTCCAGGTCAGCCGAGAGACATTATCCCTCCATTGTGTCCTGGGTCTTCCCTGGGGTCTCTTCCCAGTGGGGCATGCCCGGAACACCTCCCCTGGGAGACGTCCAGGAGGCATCCGAAACAGATGCCCAAGCCACCTCAACTGGCCCCTTTCGATGTGGAGGAGCAGCGGCTCTACTCTGAGCTCCTCCCGGGTGACAGAGCTCCTTACCCTATCTCTAAGGGAACGCCCCGCCACCTTACGAAGGAAACTCATTTCAGCCGCCTGTATACGGGATCTTGTCCTTTCTGTCATGACCCAAAGCTCATGACCATAAGTAAGAGTAGGAACGTAGATTGACTGGTAAATCGAGAGCTTCGCCTTTCGGCTCAGCTCCTTCTTCACCACAACAGACCAGTACATAGACCGCATAGCTGCTGCCGCTGCACCAATCTGTCTGTCAATCTCACGCTTCATCCTTCCCTCACTTGTAAACAAAACCCAGAGATACTTAAACTCCTCCACTGGAGGGAGGAACACCCCTCCAACCTGGTAAAATATTTATACAAATTTTTCTTTTCCTGAAATGTGTATACATTTTTCTGGGTGACTCTATATATCTATATATAAACTGATATAGAAATATAGTTTAGAGGGAGAGTCATTGTCCCTTTTGACATCACTGGACATTGCTATGGTCTGTTTCATTACACCCAAACTGTCACTTTTGTCTTTATATAGTTTAGACAGAGATGCAGTTGTCTTTTTGCCATCAGTGGCATTAGACCCAAATTGTCACTCTTGTCCTTTTGGTATTTCCCCTTTAAATGCATGTTCCCACTGTGCCCACTGTGCCTGGTGTGCCATTGCTTGCGCCCGATCATCGTTGCTTGCAACTATATTTTGCTTTTCTAGTTGTAACAGCTATTAATGTTACTGTAACTGCACAGTTGTACAATAATTATTCACTAATAATATATTAATATATCATCTTTTGATTATATTTTATATATCAGTGACATTTCGTTTATAGTGTTTGGTGTTCTCTGTAGCCATTTAACACGTTTGTCTTCATAAGCTCCTCATTCAACTCAACAACTCCATAAAATTTACATTTCAGTGAAATAATAATTAGCCTTTTACAGCTTTGTTTGGCACCAAAGGGTGATTATTGCACCTAATGGGTAGAACGGAAACTGCAAAAAGCTTCACTAGGAGGTCATTGTAGCAGGAATCACACTGGCCCAATCTTAGTGGAGAGGACTGGACAGTGAATGACAGGTTTGCTTGATTATTTCTGTTACTTTCAAACTACTACACTTTGCAAATGCCATGATCTTCTTTTTATTAGCAAATCATGGGAATTAAATGTAATTTATTATTATTATTAAGGTGTTTTATTGTCACTTTTATCATCAAACTATCCAGTCTCATGTCCTAACATTACATACTTTATGCAGGCACATGGTGTGCAGTGCTGCCGGCTATGTGTGTGTGTGTCAGTGTGTGTGTGTGTGTGTGTGTCAGTGTGTGTGTTCACATACTGGCAATTTTTAATGAGTTTTCTCATTATTGTCGCTTAAAAAAAATCCTCTTCTTTGATTTAGAGAGAGAAAAGACTGGAATAAAAGCAGGATGCAGGGAGGAGGAGTGGGAAAGCCCTTACACTCATTGTATGTTGTTAAATTATTGTGTAGTTTTAAAATGACTGTAGCATTCCCTCTGAGCAATGACATGTAAATTGGCAGCGAGAGCCTGCATATTACTGTACTAAATAACATGCCACATGCAACTTAGAATTATTGCATGCTGTTTAATGCGTTTAGATTGCATTTAAATCCTTAACAGCACAATGCCTATATGCGTTATGGTTTATAGTGCAGAGAATACGCATATCACATGTATTCTCCCAAAGTGCTGACTTGAAATCCAAGAAGGAAGTGGGATGAGTCAGCGAATGAGCTTGTACTGGTAGGATACGGTTGTCATGGTGACAGCTGTTAAAGGTGACCTCACCCTTCTTAATGAGCCTAAACCTTCTGGGTTTTTTTTTAGCTAGCACCAGCTACCATGGCAACAGTCAATGATTGGCATCATGTATTAAAACAGGGAGGGAGGAATAGGAGGTTTCAGTGGTGGGTTGCTGCAGGGATTGATTTCAGGGATTGATTTCAGGGACTGATTTTTTTTATTGTCTGATTTCAGGTTTGTGACACTCAGGAAAATTGAACCATGAATAATAGCTAGCTCTGCTGCCACGTGACCAGTACAGTAATATGGATGGACTTTATTGATCCATTGACTGATTCATTGATTCTCAAATGGTGCCTTGTGCTTTGTGTATGTATTTTCTTGTGTGTTTTGAGTTGTGTGTTCATTCAGGCTGTGAAATACCATTGCATTTTTTGTGTTTTGAATATTACATAAGATGATTTGATGCAACTGCTGGAACAAAATATAAACAAATTACTACCAGGATAAAGACTTTACTGAGGCTGAATGAGTGAAAGCGATGTCCTGTATCATTCACTGGAACTAGAGTACAGCCTCACTCTGAGCATCGCTCCTGTGTTAATGAATGTGGACTAATAAATTATAAATAAGGTATCACAACTGCATACCAGACAAAGAGGATAAAAAATGTTCACTCCTGCAACTTTTTCTTTCAATTTTCTTTCACCTTCTGTTTGGTCCAGCCGGCTCACTGATGCACAGCTCTGCACAGCTAGCGTGCTAAGCTGGTAAAGTGACAGTAAACCTTTCATGAAATAGGTGCTGTTTGCAGATTTTACTTATCAGTATTGTTGATTTGCTGTTAGTCCACTGCGGCATTTAATAAAACGTTAAAGTATGATGTAACTTGTTAAGGTACATGTTAAAGTATAAATGCTTTTGCTGTTGTTTAGTCCTAGATCTTGTTCTTCAAAACATCTTGATACCCAAAGCCTTTTTTAAAAATTCATTTAGATTAGCTTTGGTGGAGGCTTTTATGATTTAGTTCATAAAATCATTATAAAATAATTTTATACATGGATTCTCTAGAGTAAATAGAGGTAGAGATAGCGACTCTATATATCTTTGTATTTCTGAATGTTTGTCAAATCATGTTCCGGTTAGCAAATTTGGACTTCTTGGAGGTTTAAAGCAGGCTCATTGGATTAATTGATTCCAGGATGTGGAAGTGAAGACATGAATAACCTGACGTGCTCGTATTCACTCTCATGTTCTTTGCTTTTATATAGAATCAATACTTGATTTTAATTTTTAATTGAAAGATTGCATTTTAACATATGGTATGGGGAGACATATATTTCGAAATCTTGTCTGAAAATACATTATAAAATTTACTTATATCTGCCAATATTGAAATGGAAAAAAAAGAAAAGAAATTTCAGTAAGTAGCAGTTTATTACTAAAATCCATTTCCATGTAGTTACTGCCAGTATTAATGAGACCACAGCTTCCTTTAGAGAATTCTGTAGAATGTTGCTGGTGGTCTTCAGACAGCCTGGGCAAAGCCCACCTGGTTGTTTGCTCTGTCATATACAGAGTAGTAGGCCCTGAGGAAGACATCACCGAAGATCCAGAGAGGCTGGCCATTCTGAGAGGGCACATAGGTGGGATTGATGTTAACGGTGCAGTAACCGCTCTGAGACTCCTGTGAAAATACACAAAATATAATTAGATATTAAAGTTCCTCACTGTTTATTTCTTTATTTATTTATCTATCTATCAGAACCCATCTGTGTATAAGTAGTTGAAGAGAGAAACTTACTTGGATGTAGTAAGAGGGACCCAGAGGGAAACTCACTCCACTGATGATGAAGGTCAGAGTGGGAAGATTACTGACCTGGCTACAGTCCACAGCATACTGTAAAAAGATATGCAGATATTCAAGCAGATTTCTGGATGAATTCTCTAAAGATCTTCAGGTCATGTTTTGTTTGAACTCATTTCACAGCAATAGGGTAAATACTTACATAGTTACAATATAACTTCGAATCTCCTCATAACTTTTACAGTACCTGGCCGTAACTGTCCTGCTGTGCGCCAATATAATACATCAGAGATGACATGAGGGAGCTAGGGGCAGTAAGGCTGGGGGTACCGGTGTCCACAACGGCCTGGCAGCCACTGTACTGAGAGCACCATCCAGTCTGCTGTCCTGAAATCTCGACCCTGAACCAGATAAATGTTTCTGATTAGAAAAACATTGCTACTTGAATGCATGGCAGTAGAGGTTCATACCCTACTGTCATGTATATTGAGATGTGTAAGTAGTTTTCTGAATGGTCATTAATTATGTAGTCAATGATGACTTGAACTTACTCCTGAATGCCAATCTGCCAGTAGGTCTCAGCGGTCACTGGTGTCCAGGAGATCTGACCCTGATACATGTTGGTGTCCACAGTACCGAAAGCCACCTCACTGCCAGAGCCTCCAACCCTGCACAATGCAAGAGCATTTAACAAAATCTCTACATATGGATGGTTAAATTCACATTCAAATTATATATATATATTCATAATACTACAATGTTGTTTATCTGATTTTTGTTTGCTATTTCTTGCTTACGGGCTCAGATAGATTCCGAACAGGTTTTGTTCAAGGAGACCCTGCTGCATCATGTTGTCCACAAGGGGCATGGCATTGCCAACAGCAATAGATGGGTAGGCCAGACCAAGAATTCCATCAAATGGAGCATCCAGGAAGGGCTGGCTTGGCTCGTTAGTGCTCAGACCGATCTCCTGATTAGGGACTTGGATGCCAGCCAGCTAACAATGATAAAAAAAGACAGAAACTCTCTAAATGCTGTGTTTTAGAAGCTTACAATGATTTACACAAGTAAAAGTGCATTAGAATACAGAAATGTTGGAATTTATATCACTCAACTAAATTCTGTTATACATATCAATGAAAGCACATGTTATTGCCATAAGGTCACTCATCTGAGTCCACAGTCAATTCTAAAAAGGAATAATGGAAATTAATTTGGCTGGATATCACCTAAACACGCCTCCTGATGCTGTATTCATTTTAACCCAGACCTTTTACACTATCAAAGCAATATTTTGCCATTTTTGATAATGGTGAAAATACGGCTGTTCATATCTCACAATCTGTTATGATAACATTTGCTAAAACACTCACAGTGACAGTGTCATAACCAAAGATGCCGTTAATAGCTCCGAATCCGTAGGGCATGTAGAAGGTTTGGGAAGTGTTCTGGTAGGTGGAGGACTGTTGAGGATTGAACTGTGTTTGTGCCGCTGAGGAAATAAATGCACAGAACTATGTTATGAATATCTCCTTTGCCTAATTGCATACAAAGCATGCCTATAAGCTCCCTGGCATCACTGTTTCTAATGCAGTAATGCAGCACTGTGGTAGAGTTTATAAAGACAAACTTACTGCATGCCTGGGTGCTGCAGTACACAGAGTTGACCCACAGATTGGAAGAGCCAGTGTCAAAGAGCACTTCGAAGGACTGGGGTGGTGTTCCTACGCTGATCACGCCAGAGTAGAATGACTGAAACACAGGTTTTAAACTGTTTAGACGAATACCTCAGCTGGTTTAAGAAGTAAGATTGGGATTTGACTTACATCAGCATAGCTCATGGATGCAATAGTGGTAGTAGCCAAGATCTCTGGGTGATATTTAAGGCCTGGATCAGTATAGGGCAGATGGATGCCCTTCTCCCTCAGACGCTCTCTGATGGACTTACCCTTTCTCAGGGGAATCCTGCAAAGATGTACAAAGAATTAGCTAAACACAACATAAAGCCAACATTATGAATAACTGAAGACCAGTGCCTACAACGTGACGAGAGCCAGCCAGTAAAGACATAGGACTTACTTGAAGGCTGCCTCTGAGAGCATGAGGCAAGCCACTAAGATGATTAGGCCCTTCATAGCGATGCTTGTTCTCCGTCTGCCCGAATGAACACACAGACCATTCACACAACACATGGCTTTTTATATACACATCAGTCTCATATCATTACGCATATTAACTCATCTTTTCCTGCCCCAGCACTTTTCTCTTTAATGGAAACACTCACCTAATGCCAGGTTTTACTGATAAGACACACAAACAAGATTTATTTCAATAAATAGAGCCATATCACATAGGGAAAACACTAAACAGAAATTAATGAAATGCACCCTAATTAGTTATATGTATAATTCAAGCGTTTTTTCTAATGTAGACACTTTGAAATTGTTTAAAGTAATATCACAACTTATATCACAGTAATCTGCCAATATTTAATTAATTTAATTTAATTTAATTTTATATGTCATAACATGGAGAATGTTTTAACTGAATTTCTTTATTTATATAATGTTTATGATTTATTTTTTGTGACATGGACCCAGTGCTTCCCAATACATTTTAAAATCTTATTTTTTTCTTCCGTATCTCTGTGGAAAATAATTATATTTTAATCTCTCCTAAGATTACATACAAGCTTTATCTAGGTCACTGCTATCACTGTATTTTTCCTTAAAAATAATCATTCTTTTATCTTCAGCATAGGGAAAAATTCTTGCTGTTATCAGAAACAACACAAATTAGAAAAGCCAAGGTTATTGATGTTTATTTGCTTTTCTAGTTGTAACAGCTATTAATGTTACAACTGCACAGTTGTACAATAACTATTATACAATAATAATATATTAATATATCATCTTTTGATTATATTTTATATATCAGTGACATTTCGTTTATAGTGTTTGGTGTTCTCTGTAGCCATTTAACAAATGTTTGTCTTCATAAGCTCCTCATTCAACTCAACAACTCCATAAAATTTACATTTCAGTGAAATAATAATTAGCCTTTTTTCAGCTTTATTTAGCACCAAAGGGTGATTATTGCACCTAATGGGTAGAACGGAAACTGCAAAAAGCTTCACTAGGAGGTCATTGTAGCAGGAATCACACTGGCCCAATCTTAGTGGAGAGGACTGGACAGTGAATGACAGGTTTGCTTGATTATTTCTGTTACTTTCAAACTACTACACTTTGCAAATGCCATGAATAAATCATGAGAATTAAATGTATTTAAATTATTTAAATATTGTATTTAAATATTATTATTATTATTATTATTATTATTATTATTATTATTATTATTATTTTAAAAGGGCTAAATGTAAATGCAGACAAGGTGTTTTTTTGTCACTTTTATCATCGAACTATCCAGTCTCATGTCCTGACATTACATAATTTATAATTTATGCAGGCACATGCCGTGTGTTCACATACCGGCAATTTTTAATGAGCTTTCTCATTACTGTCACTTAAAAAAAATCCTCTTCTTTGATTTAGAGAGAGAAAAGACTGGAATAAAAGCAGGATGCAGGGAGGAGGAGTGGGAAAGCCCTTACACTCATTGTATGTTGTTAAATTATTGTGTAGTTTTAAAATGACTGTAGCATTCCCTCTGAGCAATGACATGTAAATTGGCAGCGAGAGCCTGCATATTACTGTACTAAATAACATGCCACATGCAACTTAGAATTATTGCATGCTGTTTAATGCGTTTAGATTGCATTTAAATCCTTAACAGCACAATGCCTATATGTGTTATGGTTTATAGTGCAGAGAATACGCATATCACATGTATTCTCCCAAAGTGCTGACTTGAAATCCAAGAAGGAAGTGGGATGAGTCAGTGAATGAGCTTGTACTGGTTGGTAGGATACAGTTGTCATGGTAACAGCTGTTAAAGGTGACCTCACCCTTCTTAACGAGCCTAAACCTTTTTTAGCTAGCATCAGCTGCCATGGCAACAGTCGATGATGGGCATCATGTATTACACTGCTCGTGTTACATCATAGTGCTGAACAGGCCCCGCCTACTGTAACAGGGAGGGAGGAATAGGAGGTTTCAGTGGTGGGTCGCTGCAGGGATTGATTTCAGGGATTGATTTTTTTTTATTGTCTGATTTCAGGTTTGTGACAGTCAGGAAAACTGAACCATGAATAATAGCTAGCTCTGCTGCCACGTGACCAGTACAGTAATATGGATGGACTTTATTGATCCATTGACTGATTCATTGATTCTCAAATGGTGCCTTGTGCTTTGTGTATGTATTTTCTTGTGTGTTTTGAGTTGTGTGTTCATTCAGGCTGTGAAATACCATTGCATTTTTTGTGTATCATTTTTTGAATATTACATAAGATGATTTGATGCAACTGCTGGAACAAAATATAAACAAATTACTACCAGGATAAAGACTTGGAACTTGGAAATCCACTGGAACCAGTGTACAGCATCACGTTGAGTATTCTCCTGTGTTAATAATTGTGGACTTTTTATACCAGACAACGAGGATAAAAAATGTTCACTCCTGCAACTTTTTCTTTGGTCCAGCAGGCTCCCTCATGCACAGCTATTGAACTAAGCCTGCAGTAGCCTGGCAATAAGTGACTAGTGACAGTAAACCTTTCATGAAATAGGTATATAAAATAGGTGCTGTTTGCAGATTTGTATATTTATATTAGTATGGTTGATTTGCCGTTAAACTTTTAGTCCACTGCGGCATTTAATAAAACGTTGGAGTATGATGTAATTTGTTAACGTACATGTTGAAGTGTAAATGCTTTTGCTGTTGTTTAGTCCTTGATCTTGTTCTTCAAAATATCTAGATACCTAAATCCTTTTAATTCATTTGGATTAGCTTTGGCGAAGGCTTTTATGATTTAGTTAACATGATCAAATTCTATGCATGGATTCTCTAGAGTAAATAGAGGTAGAGATAGCGACTCTATATTTTTGTATTTCTGAATGTTTGCCAAATCATGTTCCGGTTAGCAGATTTGGACTTCTTGGAGGTTTAAAGCAGGCTCATTGGATTAATTGATTCCAGGATGTGGAAGTGAAGACATGAATAACCTGACGTGCTCGTATTCACTCTCATGTTCTTTGCTTTTATATAGAATCAATACTTGATTTTAATTTTTAATTGAAAGATTGCATTTTAACATATGGTATGGGGAGACATATATTTTGAAATCTTGTCTGAAAATACATTATAGAATTTACTTATATCTGCCAATATTGAAATAGGGAAAAAAAAAAGAAATTTCAGTAAATAGCAGTTTATTACTAAAATCCATTTCCATGTAGTTACTACAGGTATTAATGATTCTATGGAGACCACAGCTTCCATTAGAGATTTCTATGGAGTGTTGCTGGTGGTGTTTAGGCAACCTGGGCAAAGCCCACCTGGTTGTTTGCTCTGTCATATACAGAGTAGTAGGCCCTGAGGAAGACATCACCGAAGATCCAGAGAGGCTGGCCGTTCTGAGAGGGCAGGTAGGTGGGAGTGATGTTAACGGTGCAGTAACCGCTCTGAGACTGTGAAAATACACAAAATATAATTAGATATTAAAGTTCCTCACTGTTTATTTCTTTATTTATCTATCTATCGTTCTGATAGATCCATCTGTGTATAAGCAGTTGAAGAGAGAAACTTACTTGGATGTAGTAAGAGGGACCCAGAGGGAAACTCACTCCACTGATGATGAAGGTCAGAGAGGGAAGATTACTGACCTGGCTACAGTCCACAGCATACTGTAAAAAGATATGCAGTTATTCAAGCAGATTCGTGGATAAATTCTCATGGAAAAAGATCTTCAGGTCACTTGGCTGTAATAAGGCATCCAGTTTGACAGTTAAGTCACCTCTGCCCTTATTTTAAAAATCGATTTAATGGTGTAATGCAGAATGTTTAAAGTTTGCGTTATTTTGTTTGAACCCATTTCACAGCAATAGGGTGCATATGTCAGGAACCGCTGGACAGTTCCCTGCCAGGCCTGGAGAGGGTGCTGGCAGGTGATTCTATGGAGTCTGCTTTATTGTGTGTATTTTGTACCACGCCTTTCCTATTGTTCTCATTCCCGCTGTTTCACCTGTTCCCTATTAGCCTAAATATTTAGCTCTATATATATAAGGATCCTTTTGTACCTGTCCTAGTCGGCTATTGTTCTATGTTCTTTGTTTTGTATGTTAGGTTTTGTTTTATTAGCATCATGTCTAGTGTTTAGGTTAGTCTTCCCCATGTCTCGTGTTTATGTTAATAAAGCAGCGCTTATTTGAATCCTGCATCTGGGTCTGTCTCCATGGTGTGCCAGCGCACGCAGCAATCACGGAGGTTTGGGTTTGAGCCCCACACAGGGTGGGGGCGCTCGGATGTTATTGAATAGCCGACCATTCTCAAAGACCCAGAGAGATTCCCAGTGAGTTCCTGTTCACAACCAGGTATTGCAGCCCACGAGCGAGGACCCCGGCGGATGACATCCGTCAGACCACCTGCCTCGGAGGACATTCAAGCAGGTGGCCCTCCTTCCCCGTTTCCCCAGAGTGGTGCCTCCGTCTTTGTTCCGGTCGAAGTCGCCACTCTGTGATGGAGTTTCGACGGAGGACGCTGCTCGACTTCATGTCATGGGGGGCACCCCCCTTTTTATCGGACCCACTGGAAGCGTGGCTTCCACCACATCGCCAGCCAGGGACGGCGCTCCACGATGGAGTTTCCGTGGAGGACGTCACTCGGCATCTCGAGTGGAAGACACTTCCCTCCCGTCTCATGTACGTGTCGGATGCCACTGTATCCCCAGTATCTGGGACACCTCTGTGGACTGCAGTTATGAACTATGTCATGCCTTGCATCTCCCCTCTTGGACTACACCAGCTGTCTATGCCTGGGGTGTCCTTCAGCTATGCTGGAGGCGCTTCAGGAGCCGCGCCTTAGAGGGGGGACTATGTCAGGAACCACTGGACAGTTCCCTGCCAGGCCTGGAGAGGGTGCTGGCAGGTGATTCTATGGAGCCTGCTTTATTGTGTGTATTTTGTGCCACGCCTTTCTTATTGTTGTTGTTCCCACTGTTTCACCTGTTCCCTATTAGCCCTATATATAGGGATCATTTTGTACCTGTCCTTGTTGGCTATTGTTTTGTGTTCCTTGTTTTGTACATTAGGTTTTGTTTTATTAGCCTCACGTCTAGTGTTTAGGTTAGTCTTCCCCATGTCTCGGGTTTATTTTAATAAAGCAGCGCTTATTTGAATCCTGCATCTGGTTCTGTCTCCATGGCATGCCAGTGTGCGCAGCAACCACGGATGTTGGCGCCCAGACGTTACAGAATACATACATAGTTACATTATAACTTTGAATCTCCTCATAACTTTTACAGTACCTGGCCGTAACTGTCCTGCTGTGCGCCAATATACTGCATCAGAGATGACATGACGGAGCTAGGGGCAGTAAGGCTGGGGGTACCGGTGTCCACAATGGCCTGGCAACCACTGTACTGAGAGCACCATCCAGTCTGCTGTCCAGACATCTCGACCCTGAACCAGATTAATGTGATTAGAAAAACATTGCTACTTGAATGCATGGCAGTAGAGGTTCATACCCTACTGTGATGTATATTGAGATGTGTAAGTAGTTTTCTGAATGGTCATTAATTATGTAGTCAGTGATGACTTGAACTTACTCCTGAATGCCAATCTGCCAGTAGGTCTCAGCGGTCACTGGTGTCCAGGAGATCTGACCCTGATACATGTTGGTGTCCACAGTACCGAAAGCCACCTCACTGCCAGAGCTTCCAGCCCTGTACAAACAGAGGCATAAAGGTTTAGCTATCAGTTCAAACAAATGCAAGAGCAATTAACAAAATCTCTACATATGCATGGTTAAATTGACATTCGATTTATATATTCATAATACTACAATGTTGTTTATCTGATTTTTGTATGCTATTTCTTGCTTACGGGCTCAGATAGATTCCGAACAGGTTTTGTTCAAGGAGACCCTGCTGCATCATGTTGTCCACAAGGGGCATGGCATTGCCAACAGCAATAGATGGGTAGGCCAGACCAAGAATTCCATCAAATGGAGCCTGCAGGAAGGGCTGGCTTGGCTCGTTAGTGCTCAGACCGATCTCCTGATTAGGGACTTGGATGCCAGCCAGCTAACAATGATAAAAAGAGACACTTTTAGAAAGTCTCTAAATTTAAACAAGCAAAAGTGCCTTTGAATACAGAAATGTTGTAATTTATATCACTTAGCTAAATTCTGTTATACATATCAATGAAAGCACATGTTATTGCAATATGGTCACTCATCCGAGACCACAGTCAATTCTTAAAAGGAATAATGGAAATTAATTTGACTGGATATCACCTAAACACGCCTCCTGATGCTGTATTCATTTTAACCCAGACCTTTTACATTATCACAGTAATATTTTGCCATTTTTGATCATGGTGAAAATACGGCTGTTCATATCTTACAATCTGTTATGATAACATTTGTAGCATGCAACATAGAGTCATGCTGTATCAGGTTTTGGTTGATATGTGATCAAATATACGCTAAAACACTCACAGTGACAGTGTCATAACCGAAGACGCCGTTAAGAGCTCCGGCTCCATAGGGCAGGTAGAAGGTTTGGGAAGTGCTCTGGTAGGTGGAGGACTGTTGAGGATTGAACTGTGTTTGTGCCGCTGAGGAAAGAAATGCACAAAACGAATGTTATGAATGTCTCCTTTGCCTAATTGCATTCACAGGATGCCTATAAGCTCCCTGGCATCAGTGTTTCTAATGCAGTAATGCAGCACTGTGGTAGAGTTTATAAAGACAAACTTACTGCATGCCTGGGTGCTGCAGTACACAGAGTTGACCCACAGATTGGAAGAGCCAGTGTCAAAGAGCACTTCGAAGGACTGGGGTGGTGTTCCTACGCTGATCACGCCAAAGTAGTATGACTGAAACACAGGTTTTAAACTGTTTAGACGAATACCTCAGCTGGTTTAAGAAGTAAGATTGGGATTTGACTTACATCAGCATAGGTCAAGGAATCAATAGTGGTAGTAGCCAAGATCTCTGGGTGATATTTAAGGCCTGGATCAGTATAGGGCAGATGGATGCCCTTCTCCATCAGACGTTCTCTGATGGACTTACCCTTTCTCAGGGGAACCCTGCAAAGATGTACAAAGAATTAGCTAAACACAACATAAAGCCAACGTTATGAATAACTGAAGACCAGTGCCTGCAAAGTGACGAGAGCCAGCCAGTAAATACATAGGACTTACTTGAAGGCTGCCTCTGAGAGCATGAGGCAAGCCACTAAGATGATTAGGCCCTTCATAGCGATGCTTGTTCTCCGTCTGCCCGAATGAACACACAGACCATTCACACAACACATGGCTTTTTATATACACATCATACTCGTATCATTACGCATATTAACTCATTTTTCCTGCCCCAGCTTTTCTCTTTAATGGAAACACTCACCTAATGCCAGGTTTTACTGATAAGACACACAAACAAGATTTGTTCAAATAAAGGTATAGAACCATATCTCAGAGCACTAAAAATAAATGAATTTTTTTCTAATGTAGACACTTTAAAAGTGTTTAAAGTAAAAAAAAATGTACTTTAAAGACAGTAATTTTTCCGTGTGTTCAAAAAGGAATAAAAGATTTCAGTGTGCACTGGTATAGGAATGTAATGTTCTGTATAACAACATATTCTAAAGTTTTTCAATTCAGGTATATTACAGCAATTTTCCAATGATTTCTTTTATTTTATTATAATTTTTTAATTTAATTTAATTCAATTTAATTTAATTTAATTTAATTTAATTTAATTTAATTTAATTTAATTTAATTTAATTAATGGCATGTCAAACACTTTTAAATATTTATTGCTGCATTTGTATTACATCTATAATGAGGAGTGGCATTTGAAAGTGCCATGCCAACAGCTAGAGAAAGGAAAGAAAATAATAAACTTAATAATAAAAGAAATCTCATTAAATATATTTCATAACATGGAGAATGTTTTAACTGAAATTATTTTATTATTTTATTTTTGATGATTTATTTTTATAGCATGGACCCAGTGCTTCCCAATACATTTTAAAAGCTTATTTTATCTTCTGTATCTCTGTGGTAAATAATTATATGTTAATCTCTCCTAAGATTACATACAAGCTTTATCTAGGTCACTGCTATCACTGTATTTTTCTTTAAAAATAATCATTCTCTTATCGTCAACATAGGGGAAAATTCTTGCTGTTATCAGAAGCAACGCAAATTAGAAAAGCCAAGGTTATTGATGTTTATTTGCTTTTCTAGTTGTAACAGCTATTAATGTTACATCTGCACAGTTGTACAATAACTATTATACAATAATAATATATTAATATATCATCTTTTGATTATATTATATATATTAGTGACATTTCGTTTATAGTGTTTGCTGTTCTCTGTAGCCATTTAACAAATGTTTGTCTTCATAAGCTCCTCATTCAATTTCAGTGAAATAATAATTAGCCTTTTTCAGCTTTATTTAGCACCAAAGGGTGATTATTGCACCTAATGGGTAGAATGCAGTTAGCTAGTTATTATTTTTTAGAACTACTGACATGGCATGAGGAGTAAAAACGCATGCATTCTCTGTTTCCTCAAATTTATGCATTCTCTATTTGCTGTAAGACTTTAAGACAGAACTTGGCAGCTTTTAATAAGATACTAACATAGAAATTCATGGTGTTCTTTTGTCTTAGGTCATGTTTTACACAAAACCTTACTAGATTTATATTAAGATTAACACAGTTTTATTGATTATGTTTGCTAGTAGCTTGTATGTATGGAGCGTAGATGCTGGAATTTCTTTGAGTAGACTGACAAAATGGTTGCAACTCTGTATTTCTCTTGGATGTCTGCCATTCATGTTTTTGACTTAAAAGGTCAGAGCTGTTAGAAGGAGTGGTGTAGTGGGGCTGGTTTAAGAAATACAGTAGGGATTTGACTTACATCAGCATATTTAAGAACTGGATCGGTGCAAAGCAGATGGATGCCCTTGTCCCTCCCTCCCTCCCTCTCTGATGGTCTCAACCTTTATTAGGAAAGCTGATCGGTAAAGACGTAGAACTTATCTGATAGTTGCCGCTGGCAGGATGTTGCAAGCCAAAAGGACAATTACGCTCTTCATGATCATTTTTCTGATCCATTTAGCTGAATGTTAACACAGATCATTCTCACGCTCTGACCCTTTTATATACACAAGATACACATATTTATGCTCTTTTTTCTTTAATGGCATAAGCCTTTGAGAAATACTGAAATACCAGGCTGTACTCATGATAATAGTGACAAGATACGGTTAAAATCAACCCTTACAAGCGAAGCACTACATAGCAATAAATGTGTGTTAATTAGATAAACTGCTTCCAAAGTATTTCCAAGAATCTAACTATTATAGAGTGTCTGCAAAATAAGTGTTTGGACATTTCAACAACATGTAACTGCATTAGAAAACATATCAAGCCAATTTTCATGCAAAACATTTTCCCTAAATTGAAGGTATTTGCATATATCCACTATAAAGTCCCTTGGGACCAGCTGTTTAAAGTAAATGAAAAAATAGCTAAGAATAGGGAAGTATGTTTTACTCAGCGACTGAGCAACACTGAGCCAAGAAAACAGTCGAAGGCTCTCTCAAAGCATACTACGTCAGATTGCAGAGCAAAAAGAAAACATCCGCCTATCAGAATTTAGGACAGACTGCCTGGCTTTAAGTCCTTCCAGCCACTTTTTTTGACGCTGTCAGAATGGCATAGATTAATGAACATTCTCAGTAAGTGCAGTGGTACAGCAGTCTCACAGCTGAAAAAGTGCATATGTCCAGCAGTGTGCTGATTGCAGCATGGAGTGGTGCTGCAGCCCAGGGTAGTTGTGGCTCTGTGTGTAAAGCACTGGCTTACTAATTAGCTGGTTAGGGGTTCAATCCCCAACACCACCCAGCTGCCACTGTTAGGCCCTTGAGCAAGGCCATTAATCTTCTCCAATCCAGGGGTTCTGTATTGTGGAAGTCCTTCTGGTCTGATTCCAGGTTTGTAACAAGCTGGAATTTGCTGAAAAAAGAATTTGATCAATGTATATGTGACTAATAAAGGTGTTTTCTTATTTTTTATTTTTTCCCATTTATTTTTTTTTATTGTTTTCCCATTTCATTCACTGACTTTGGAGATAAACTTATAGAGATTAAATGTTTTCCAGTAAAACGGGAATGAATGCTTTAAAATTTCATTTCATTGTCAGTACCACTTATCCGATCTATACTCGGGTCACGGGGAGCCTGTGTGCACGGGGAGCCATATGATCTGTACCTCTGGACCTTATATATTATATTGTCCACGATTGCCTGCAGTTGTTCCTTCAGTAAGTTTGTAGGAGTAATTGAAGGTCTTCAAGGAGGTATTTATGATTGTATGATTGTATGATTGACAGTTATGATTGATTCTCTTCTGGTCTACCTCCTAAACAAATTTGGATGCCTAACCTTTAAGTTTTAGATCAGATCTCATCTACAGTACACTTGGCTGGATTTAACAACAGACACAGAAAGAGATGAATACTTGCTTGAATCCACTCTACTTGGTGTTTGGGCAACACTTCATGTGACACCAATTTACATTTACAGCATTTGGCAGGCACTGTTATACAGGGCAACTTACATTTTTATCTCATTTAATACAACCAATGTTGATATATTAATTGATTGAGCGCATTTGTACATCGCTCTGGATAAGAGCGTCTGCCAAATGCCAGAAATGTAAATGTAAACAACTGACCGTTTTAGGGTTAAGGCCCTTACTTAGATGCCCAGTAGTGGCAGCTTGGAATTTGGACTCACAACCTGCTGATCAGTAGTCCAACACCTTAACCACTAAGATACCACAAATGGAAAGAGTCCATGATGGAAAGGTGATGCACTTGTATGGTGCAACACAAACACTGTCCCCCATCCTGCAAGTTCAAATCTCAACTATATCACAGTCATCCATGGCCCTGAGAAAAATTTGGCCTTGCTCTCTGGTACTAGGGATCTGTCAATTATAGCAACACCAGTCACATGTGGGCATCTGTTAGCTTGTGTTAATAGAGGAAGGCAGCTAGCATTTTTCCTCTGAGTGTGTTACACTGTACTGTAATGCAGCATATGAAAAGATGCTTGCTTCATTTGTCTTGTTTTGTTTACCCTTGCCATCTTTGGCTGGTAGCAGCCATGTGAGAAAGAAAAAAGTTTTGAATTATTTTAATTTTGTTTAAGGAGACTGTGGATACCGTCAGAGACTTCTAGGGTGTGTTGGTGGTGGACCGCCTGGGCAAAACCTACCTGGTTGTTTTCTCGATGGTACACAGAATAGTAAACCCTGAGATAATATCACTAAAAAATCCAGAGAGACTGGTTGTTCTGAGCAGCCAGGTAGGTGAAGTAGATGCCAACGATGCAGTAGCTGCTCTAGGTCTGCGAACATGTGAACATGAACACAAGAGAATTAGAGTATAGAGTTTGGCTCTGTTTCTTAGAAAAACACAACATATATCATATAAACTTTTGGCGTATCAAGAGTTGGAGAGAGGAACTCATTTGGATGGAGGCAGAAGGAGCCAGAGGGAAAGTAAGCTCACTGATGGTGAAGGTGGGGAGATTGCCAACCTGGCTACAGTCCACCATATACCGTAAACCAAACCATAGACAGATGTTCAGGGGAAGATTTGTTAGAGGTACATTCTGTGAAGATATTCAGGTCACCTGGATGAGTGTATGGAGTATGACAGCTTAGTACAACTGACTGGAAAGTAGAGAGGAAAAGTCCGCGTTTGTTTCCTTGACTATTGTCTCCTAAACACAGGCAGTGAGTTTTTGCTGCTTGTCCTTTTCTAGATTTATTATAGAAATAGATTTATTGTTGCTCCTCCAGCAACAGGTGATTTTATATGGAGATGACTTGACAGTTTATTTGCACACAGGTGGACTCTAGTCAGCTAATAACCTGACAACAAGTTTATGGATTTACAGCAACATGATGAATACTTACATAATCATGACTGTAAAGTTTTATTTGTGAATATATTGCAAACTATATAGATACCTGGCCCATATTATTATTATTATTATTATTATTATTATTATTATTATTATTATTATTATTATTATTATTATATAGATCCATTACTTGAAGTCCCAAATAATTGGGTTTTGTTTCCAGGCTTTAACAGTAGAAAAAGTGAAAAACCTAAAAGGAATATCCATTCTATTGTCTGTACCGCTTATCCGATCTATCCTCAGGTCTCGGGGAGCCTGTGCCTATCTCAGGCGTCATCGGGCATCAAGGCAGGATACACCCTGGACGGAGTGCCAACCTATCACAGGGCACACACACACACTCTCATTCACTCATGCAATCACACACTATGAGCAATTTAGACCTAAGAGGAATATATGAATGTGTATATTTTTGTGTATGTGTGTGTGCGCACCTTACCATGCATGTGTGTGATCACCTCGCTGACACATGGTGTTGCCATTTTATACATGCAAGAGGCTTTATTCTGAGAGTCTAAATGAGTATTAATACTCAAAAGACACCTGAAATAGACTCTATATGTTATTGTGCTTATTGATTTGATAACATAGAGACTAGTGACTTAACATAATGAATAATAATAAGAATAGTTTCATATAGTTTAATGATAAGAATAAAAATCCATTCCTATAAGTAGACTCATAAAGACTGTAAATAAAACCGTGTATATATGTATAGAGTGAGCAAAGTGCCATGGCAAAATGTATGAAAGAGGAAGCAAACAGTAAGAATAAAGCTTTATTTTTAAAATGAAAAATGGAAATGACTTTCTATTCACATGACACGCGAGAGTCACGTGTCACTCTCGCATATCACAAGTACAGAGGTAGCTGTGGACCGAGCACTTCTTGGTACGAGGTCATTTTTAAAGCACTTCCATATCTCACTGGAATTAAGTTAATCTCTACTGGGATTATGTAAGAGCTTTATATAAACCATTGCTATCAATTTATCATTCCTTAGCTGTGATTAAACTTTTCTCCAAAAACATGTTGTTTACAACGTAAGGGTTTTCCCTCCTGGCAACATCAAAGCCCAAATCCCAAATTTATTTTTAGCTTATATCTACTTTATAACTACTCTTTGCTTCATGCATCCTCAACACTTACACCCACTAGCTTCATATCCTCATTTATTACATCCATAATCATCAGGATTCTAATATTACTATTATTATTACTATTATTATTAGTAGTAGTAGTAATAGCAGTATCATATTATTTATTTTTATTTATTTATTTTATTTTTATTTATTTATTACTTTTTATTTTAAGCCTGGAAATTTTCACATTAATTAACTTGACTAGTGTATAAAGTGTAGTCAGTGTTGCGTGAGGGCAAAGGAAACACACGTCTCTTAGCGTTCTGCTGCATGTTAGGCATGACATCTGACACACGGAGCCCCATCTCCTAATCTCAGAAGCTGTGTTTCTCTTCAGTCTTTAGTTTTTTAGAAAAATTGTAAAGATTGTTAAAAGCTTTTAGATGAATTCTAATCATGTTTAAGATCATTTATGCGAGGCCAGCATCTGAAATTCTTTTCCTGACATTGATCAAATTTATACTAGGATGGGCAACCTGTGATGTTTAGTTCCGATCTCAGCCAGATTTGAGATGGATCTAACAACAAACAGACACTCAAAATAAAAAAAAAAACAAAACAGCATGTGGTTTATTAAAATGGATGAATAAAAGGGTGAAAACACTTCCAGGAATTTATTTTTGGCTAGATACAATTTACCCCAGAGATCTTCCAGTGTCTATGTAAATAATACAGGTATTGATGATGCTGAGGAGACTGTGGCGTCTGTTTGAGATGTCTGTGCGGTGTTTGTAGTGATTGTTTAGACAGTCATTTCTGCAATCGAACATGGAAGAGAAGAGACTGAGGAAGACATCGCAGAAGCTGGCTGCTCTGGGTGGAAGCACTTCTTTTAAAACACACTAAATAATTAGACTTCGGAATTCCTCAGTATTGTAATACGCAGTACATATCTTAGAAAGCTAGAGGAGCTCACCTGGATTTAGCCAGAGAGACTCACAGGCAAAGTCACTCCACTCGTTGTGGAGGTCAGAGTAGAGAGAACTGGCTACAGTCCTTAACATACTGCAAAATAGAGGGTCACTGATGTACAGGCAGAGATGGAAGAGATTACCTGGCTGTAATAAAACAGGAAATGTACTGACATTGATGTATTGAGTTGTACTCGCACGGACTCTCTAACATCTTTGTGCTGTCATATAGTGTTAGCAATACTGTCTAAAAATTATATAACACCAGTTATTCTTCTGGTAGTTTGGAGAATAGTCAGGGTTTAGTACATGTCCAAACAAGTTCTGCAATGTCCCAAAAGAATGAGATAAGGTAATAACTGGTGGCAGACCACACCACAACCAGCAGCCCTGTTCACATAATGCAGTGTGACTCCATGGATTCAAGCTGCTGATGCCAAATTCTGACCATACAATATGCAATGCAGCAAAAATCAAAATCCACTTGGAACCTGTGCCCATTGTAGCCTCTGATTCCTGTACCTGGGTGATAGGAGTAGCATCCGGTCCTCTTCACAGCTGGAAAGAGTGATTATTTGATTTTCCATAGACTTTCTGCTAGCTGAAACCAGTCAGGCTATACCAGTTTGTATAAACTCTAGAGTCTAGTATCTGCATGATGTTATGCATTGCTGCAGCATGATTGGCAAACAGTAGACAAGTGCATGAATAAGCAGGTTACAAGTCTTTACTGATTATTAAAAAATTCATGGCTAAATAAAACATTGTGCAATACAGTTTCAAGGTGGGAACAAAATTAAACATAAGAGCAGTGTGAACTGGGCTGTACAATCAAATTATGTATAATATGTATAATTAAGTGGGTATAGAAAAAGAAGGGTAAAGAACGTACACTCTTTTGGCCAGCAGTGTCAATAAACCATCTGGATTTATTTACACTGCGAATTATTCACAGAATAAAGGACAGAGTTGTGCATATGCTGAGAATCACGAACAGCACTTCAGCCTGCAGATCTAAGACTATTTTAATTCAAAGAAAGACCTTTCCAGGAAATAAGCTTGGCACAGATGTCTCTCTGTTTACATATATATGTATATGTATGTGTGTATACAGTATACATCCCTATCTGTGTAGATGGAAGGGTTTTGTGCCTGAGTGGTTTGGGGTGTGAAAAGCTGCATTGCAGCACTCCTCTCAACAGAATGGAGTAGAACTGATGTGATCTGTATAAGAGCAGTTACTGTAGCTCATTGCATTCTGCTATTGCCCTGAGCCATCACATAGACTGTGTCCTCGTTTAGCAGCGTGCTAACCCAAATAACCATCACCTGACAGTAACCCTGAATAAGTGAGACTGCTGAAATCTGGTAGTAATAGATGATATGATTGAGGGACAAGCCATGGTGTTCTGGTCAGTTAGACATTATGAGTGTTAGTCCTGAATGTTTAGTTTGGCTTTGACTTGAGCGTCTGTGTATTCACACTGTTTAAGTGTGTGGTTAAGTGACTTTGGCATGGTTGCAAGGTTGTCATAGCTTAGGGATTGTGATAACAGTCCTTTCAAGAAGGGCACGTGAACAGAATATTAGTTCATTCATTTCTTTTATACTACGGTGTACAAATGGTCTGTATAGTTTAATGAGAATATGTTATATATATATATATATATATATATATATATATATATATATATATATATATATATATATATATATATATGTATATGTAGATGTGGTCATTTTTGTGATGTGTCTTTTCACCCTTCTGCAGGGCAGCACATGACATCAGTCTGGAGGAGTTCGATGATGAAGATCTGTCTGAGATCACAGATGACTGTGGCATTGGCCTCAACTATGACTCCGATCCTTATGAAAAGGTAAATCACATTCTGTTCTGTTTTTTTCCGCGTAATGTAATAAAAATAGTAATCACCATCACCATCATCATCATCATCACCATCATCATAAAACATTAATAAGTAATAAAACATGATGAGGTTTGCTGGTATTTGGGATTGGCCCATATGAATCATAAAGTATCTATCTATCTATCTATCTATCTATCTATCTATCTATCTATCTATCTATCTATCTATCTATCTATCTATCTATCTATCTATCTATCTATCTATCTATCTATCTATCTATCTATCTATCTGCTAAATAAACTTCTAATTATAGTTAGTTAAATTAATTGTATCTGAAATGGTTCATTTTGTATAGTAATAATTATGTTAAACATGAGTCTTCTGCATGAAATAGGCTCTAAGATATGACTTAGTTTCATTAAAAAGATAGGAAATAGTAATAATTTTCCATGATGTCTGAAGAAAATATCATGGTTTGTTTGTAGAACTCATTCGAGAGAAACACACGGGTAAAACATACGATGTTTAATAATAAAGAAAAAGGTAAACAGCAATAGAATACAAATTGCATGAGAATGGAAAAAAAACAGTTGATAGATGAATAAAAGAAATGGATAACCAGCTGAATGAAGCTAAATAGTGGACATACACTGAGAATGTAGGCACAGTTTGGGCAGTATTGTGTAAACAAGGGAAACAGCAGCGGGTATTGTGACACTGAAGACACCTTTACGCCGATTTGCTGAACACCTAGCTGTTGCAGTAAGTCTGTGTGGACAGATTTCAGTAGGAATTACACTGAAGGTCCAGTCACTGTCTCAGTTGAGTCAGCTTGGCCAGCAGTAGAGACAGTGAAGAAGGTCACTGTGCACAATAGTTCATTTCGAGATAGCTCTGGAAGTCTGAAGTTCTCTAATGTGTCTTTGTCTTGTATGGGTAGAGCCTGGCTGAGATCACTGTGGGGTACAATTGAAAACTCTGACACTAGAAATGATGTCCTGGTGGATGGAAATCCAATGACTCATTCACAAAACTTACAGTAAGGAGATGAGCTTCTTGGATTTATAGTGTGGAGTGACAATGAGTGTCCATTTCCGTGACTCACTTCATTTGGTGCTGCTGATTGGTCAGATGTCCTAAGGGATTTCCCGGGGTGCATGCAGTCCACTTCACAATCTTCTAAGAACTGTGCCTTGGAAATAACCTTCCACAAGATGTCCAGATCACAAATCAAAAGTACTGTCCATTCATAGACCTCCAAAGCTTTTACCATGGATTTAAAGCAAGCTTGAGAGACATGTAATTATGACACAAACAATACAGGACATGAAAAAGAAAATTCTGAATGGCTTGAGCAATTTTCTGTTTTTTAGATCTTTAAAAGATAGATCCTAGATCCTTTGTTCGTTTTCCTCTTATATTGTCAAGGTTTCTATGAGCCTGATCTTTATGACCTGGCGGTGCTCCACGGATGGCCGAGTGGCCTGAAGGTTTTGCATTGTATCTTGCTGACTGTCGTGAACCTGTTAAGCATGCTGAGTGAGCAGTTTCATGGGGCTGGTGGTTCGGTATCTGGCTAATAATCTTTCAGTAAGTTTCAGTAGTTAAGGTTCTCCATTTTGCTGTAATTTCAGAGTCTGTTGAAGGTTAAACATCAAGGTATTTCTGGGGGGTTTTAATGGCAAAGGTCCTATGTCAACAATTAGACATTTGTGTTTATTACATAGCAGCATACGTTTTAATCCATTAGGCTTAGCCTTAAAATGTACAAATTTCTACCATAATAATAATAACATATTAGAAGGAGAGTGCTATTATTAATGTGTGGCAATACTACTGAAAATTTATCAACAGCTTCTGACCAATCAGAATAGAGAATTCAACAGCACGGTGAAATACAGTGATAAATATACTGTATATTGATATGCAACAATTCTCAGTTATGTGACATATATGCGATAATGTTAAGTAATTAATAATTATTTGTTTGTATGTGCCTTACATTTTAGTGACAGAATAACAGTGGAAGTATCTAACTACAGTCTATCGAGGCGAGCATATGAATAAGTGGAAAAAAGCTTTTGCTGAGTATTTAAGCCCTCTCTCTTACACTCCAATTGTTCTGTCACCTTGAGATAAGAGGCAGCAGTCTGTTCTGTACTGTGGAGTATTAAATGTGTTGCACATAGCTGCTATTTATATGCTTTTGTGTTTAGTGTCCTGGGGTTGTGCTCATCCAAGTGCACCACAGGAGTTGTTCTCAGTTTACCTGTTAATAACTTTTTAAAATGGGGATTCAAAAGGTGCACATATTATAGGTCGACCCTAGAAGGAATAGATTTGAGCAAGAATGTTAGGAGTCTCAGGTAATGTGCGAATCTTCCATAAATCAGTGAGCTTTGCATATTCATGGACAGATGATGCAGAGCAGTTCTTTTCTGTGGTGTCTAGCTGAGTGGTCAATAAAGCCAGGTCAGTTATGACCCATAATTAATAATGTTGTTGTTCTTTCGGCTGCTTCCTGTTCGGGGTCAGCCGCAACGGATCATTTGGTCCGCATGTTTCAATCTGACACAGGTTGTACACCAGATGCAACATTCCTATTCCTAATCCGGGCTTGGGACTGGCATTAAGAATGAACTCTTCAGTGGCTGAGTTAGCGCCCTGCCCAGGAATCGAACCAGGGCAACGGCAATGAAAGCACGAGATCCTGTCACTGGACCACCAGGAGGGTCCCATAATTAATAATAATAATTAATATATTAAATAATTAATAATGTGACCCAAAGTCTTTAGTAATAAACTCCAAAATCATGACCACTAAATAAACAAATAAATAAATAAATATTGTCTTGTGGTACATTTACCTATCCTTATAGAGCCTACTATACATTGTAAAAAATGGCATCTTATCAAGTGAAATATCTTGAATATTGTCAAATATACAAGATTATAATAAACAAAATATAAGATTATTAAAACCTATTTCTAGACATTTCAAGTCTTGTCTCGATTGGCAAATAATTGTTATAATTTATTTGTAGGAAGAAGCAAAATAATCTGGCAACAGAGCAAGAAAATGTTTGAAATGGATCAAAAAATATCTAGAAATTGTGACCTGAGGAAATAGTAGTTAAATTAGGCAATATTCAAGATATGTCTACATGCTAAAATGTACATTTTTTATAGCATGTTCTTAAATGTTCATCATTTTTAACCTAATCTGCTAAATCTAGCAAACAAATTTTTTTTTTATATCCTATTAATAAATTATCGATTAATTATCTTCATTGCTCATGCTAACATGAGCTAGTCACCTTGAACAGCATACAACATACTAGTTCCAGGCAGGAAATCAGCAATGTCAGGCTAGTTGCATCAGGTCCAGCTTTACTAGCATGGTTTATAGAATTAGCGTCCTCATTAGCAAACAATGCTGCAGCATTACCGATGTATGTGTGTTCTCTAGAATAGGTTGTGTTTGAGTGTGACTTTTTCAGAAAAATCAATGAGCATTAAAGATTAAGTAGCATTGCCAGATTCTTCATGTTGTTCTCATTCCTCATTGGTTGTTGGTTGATTATCTGCTCTTTCCTCTCCCTTTTCCCTCACACACTCCTTCTCTGAAACTGAACATCATAACCACAATGTAAATAACGTTTGTAATGACACATTATATACCTATACGGCTATAAAAGTAGAACAAGCATATTAAGAAACAGCGAAGCTGCCTTGTTTTTGAGTTGTATTTTGTAGGTAACTGCAATGATAAAACATTTCATTTAAAACATAACAATATGTGTGTTTGTGTGTGCTGATTGTATCAAGGGGGTGTTTAAATGTTTTATGCAGTGGCTGTGGGCCGTGGCTGCCGCAGTGGAGGAGACTGGTGATCCTATCCTATCTTATTCTATCTTATACTATATTATACCATACTATATTACACTATACTATACTATACTATACTACACTATACTATACTATACTATACTATACTATACTACACTATACTATACTATACTATACTATACTATACTATACTATACTATACTATACTATACTATACTATCTCCTCTCCTCTTATTTTTTCTTATCTTCCTCTCCTCTCCTCTCCTCTCCTCTCCTCTCCTCTCCTCTCCTCTCCTCTCCTCTCCTCTCCTCTCCTCTCCTCTTATTTTTTCTTATCTTCCTCTCCTCTCCTCTCCTCTCCTCTCCTCTCCCCTCCTCTCCTCTCCTCTCCTCTCCTCTCCTCTCCTCTCCCCTCCTCTCCTCTCCTCTCCTCTTATTTTTTCTTATCTTCCTCTCCTCTCCTCTCCTCTCCCCTCCTCTCCCCTCCTCTCCTCTCCTCTCCTCTCCTCTCCTCTCCTCTCCTATCCTATCCTATCCTATCCTATCCTATACTATACTATACTATACTATACTATACTATCTCCTCTCCTCTTATCTTCTCTTCTCCTCCTCTCCTCTCCTCTCCTCTCCTCTCCTCTCCTCTCCTCTCTATCCTATACTATACTATACTATACTATACTATACTATACTATACTATACTATACTATCTCCTCTCCTCTCCTCTCCTCTTATCTTTTCTTCTCTTCTCCTCCTCTCCTCTCCGCTCCTCTCCTCTCCTCTCCTCTCCTCTCCTCTCCTCTCCTCTCCTCTCCTCTCCTCTCCTCTCCGCTCCTCTCCTCTCCTCTCCTCTCTCCTGTCATATCTATCCTATCCTATCCTATCCTATCCTATCCTGTACTACACTATACTATACTATCTCCCCTCTCCTCTCCTCTCCTCTCCTCTCCTCTCCTCTCCTCTCCTCTCCTCTCCTATCTCTCCTCTCCTCTCCTATCTCTCCTCTCCTATCTCTCCTCTCCTCTCCTCTCCTCTTCTAAATACTCTTCTCCTCCTCTTCTTCTCCTCTTCTCCTTCTGAGTATATTAATGCCTATGGATTCTGCTCTGCCTCTTTTGCTTTCCTTGACATTGTCATATGTCTGATTAAGTGTGATGAGTTTATGCACATAATTGCATAAGACTGACATAATCCCGACGATCATTCAGTCGACTCTAGCTGCCGATCGGTCGCTTAGCAGAACGTTTGCTTGGTTTCTGCAGTGCATCAAACCACATTACATTCAACTGAAGATGGAGACAGTAATCCCCCACCACACACACACACACAACACTGCTGTGCAGATTATTAATCTTAGCGACTCACAGTATTCACAGCTCACCTCAGCTTTTATCACAGCTTAGCTTTTTTTTTCAGTGCCAGTATTACATAACTGTGGTTTAAGGGCAAAATCCAAAGCTAGCTTTCCCTCCTCCATCAGCGGAATGCTCTGTAGGTTTGTGGGATTTTAAGGATGGCATTATGGAACACACAGTACATATGCATGTGCATAGTAACGCTGCATCAGCCGCAGCAGTACTACATTGTGGTTAGTAGGCGAGAAATGAGGTATTAGGCTTTAAACATTGATGAGTGAGGATATGATGTTCAATATAAAATCATTAAGAGATCTGAGGAGCTTCCTGCTTTATCCTGGGTGAAATATTATAACAATAGGAATATATTTTGGCATGGATCTCTTGGGCAGTTCTTGTGGAAGCCATTTGTGCTTGAAGTGCAGTTGCTCGTGTGTGTGTGTGTGTGTTCAAAATCTATGCTGTTTTTTTCTGAAATAAATAGCAGAACAGCCATCTTTTATGGGATTCCTTGTACATACTGTATATATAAAAGGCTATACCCCCTTCCCTTATTGAATTCGATCTCTGTTTACATGATTTATTCATTAGTCTTTCTCTGCTGAGACTGTGTTCAGAAGGTGTGGACTCCCAGGGAGCTTCAGGTTTAAATCAATTGTTAGTTGTTAATTGATGAGGCACAGATTTGGACAGTAAATTTCCAACATTAGGAAAATGAAAAAATAGTGATGTGTGCTAGGAAATAAATCTGCTTTAAATCAGTGCATTTTGGTGAGTAAGTATGTATAAGCTGAGCAGTGTGTAATCTGGGGTATTAGTGTCCAGCCAAGCTGCTGTCTTAATCAGAGATCTGAGTCTGAGCTGCTTTTCTAATAAACCTCTATGCTGAAATAGAGAAGAGAGAGAGAGAGAGAGAGAGAACAAACATCATGTATATACTTAATGTATACTGCAGTCAGACGTGTGTCTTTTCACAGTGACAGCTAGTCGTAATATTAGATAGTAGAATTAAATATAATATCTATCAATAGCTCAACACTTAAATTATTCAGGTTTCATTTATGGCATGATAAGAATGACGTGGGGCAAATTATTACAGAACTGAGCTCTTTTCCCCTGGCTGGTTTAGGTTGAGCAGGATTTTTTGGGGAGCACATGGTGTCCCGTTTAAATATATGATCAAGCATAACATTATGACCACCCGTCTAATGTTGTGTTGGTGCCCCTTTTGCTGCCAAAACAGCTTTTACCTGTCAAGGCATGGACTTCACTAGATCCCTGAAGGTGTGCTGTGGGATCTGGCATCAAGATCCTTTTAGTCCTGTAAATTGCCATGGATCTTATTTATCCAGCACATCTCACAGATGCTCGATTGGATTGAGATTTCGGGAATTTGGAGGCCAACACGCAGCAGGTCATTTACATGATATAAAAGAAAACGTGATTCATCAGAGCAGGCCAGATTCTCCCATTGCTCCGTGGTCCAGTTCTGATGCTCACGTGCCCGTTGTTGGCTCATTTTTGGGTCAGCATGGGTACCCTGACTGATCTGCGGCTATTCAGCCCCATACGCAACAAACTGTGATGTATTGTGTATTCTGACACCTTTCTATCAGAACCAGCATTAACATCTTCAGCAGTTTGATCAACAGTAGCTCGTCTGTTGGATCGGATCACACGGGCCAGCCTTTACTCCCCACGTGCATCAGTGAGCCTTGGCCGCCTATGACCCTGTCACCGGTTCACCACTGTTCCTTCCTTGGACCACTTTTGATAGATACTGACCACTGCGGATCGGGAACACCCCACAAGAGCTGCAGTTTTGGAGATGCTCTGATCCAGTGGTCTATCCATCACAATTTGGCCCTTCGTCAAACTCGCTCAAATCCTTACGCTTGTCCATTTTTCCTGCTTCTAACACATCAACTTTGAGGACAAAATGTTCACTTGCTGCCTAATATATCCCACCCACTAACAGGTGCCATGATGAGGAGATCATCAGTGTTATTCACTTCACCTCTCACTGCTCATAATGTTATGCTTGATCTGTGTACATATCATGAATAAATGAGAATTAGGGAAGTGCTTATCTCAGTTTCCTGCTTCATCCCAACTAGAAAAACTAAAATGATTGTTTTGCCGCTTACTCAAACTCTCTTCCTGTTAAAATGTATTTCTATAGCGCTGAACATGGTTAAGGAATGGTTAAGAACATTGTAAGAACATTGCTTTGGCATTGTTGACTTGTAAATTCACTAAAACTGAGGTGAAAAATGAGTTATTTATTTATTTTTCTCATTGATAAGAGTAGCTTTTAGTGGCAAAAAGAAAAAGATTTCTTACACACACGAGTTGGCATTTGCTATTATTATTGGCACCCCTACTTTTTAAAATAGACCTCTACTCCCCTGTGATCATAATCGCAGTGTCAGAAGGACCTGACCACGTGTTCCCGTGAAATATTCAGCAGCACTGACAGGAAGTGACAGATTTGTGAGGAGCGCTGGTTCATCTCACTACCAGGGCCGTGTCCTACAGTCACTGTACGTCCTTTCTACCCCACTGCAGCATTCTACTGTCATCTGATACTGCCTTGGCTCTGTGCGTGTGTGTGTGTGTGTGTGTGTAATAAAGCTCAGATTTTGCCTCTTGTGCCTGTTCTATGCTTCAGGTCAGAAGATATGGAGTTACACACACACATATATATATATATATATATATATATATATATATATATATATATATATATATATATATATATATATATATATATATATATATATATACGTCTTTCCTCATAATATCTTATTTTCCATAATTGCCTACTTCATTCTTTCACTCTCTTTTTGTCCTTTCTTTCTTTGTATGTATTATGTATTAATTTGTCTTCTCTCTCGTCCTGTCTTCTCCCTTTTCACCCCCTTTCCTTTCATCCTCCTTCCGTGTTTTTCATGCAGTCCGTGTAGAGAGCATTCATTCACAAGTTCTTTGCTGGTTCGGTTGTGTCAGCAGAATAGTTTTTGCTGACGTAAGGCTGCCTCAAGCAGCGAAGGCACTGCTGGCCAGGATGAGACAGCGCCTTTGGGAATGCAGGAACAGAGGCAGTTTGTGGCATCTCTCTCTTTTGGTCTTATGTACCTTGGTCAGTGATTGGTCTGCTGGGTGATGGTTAGCATTATTGATCAGGTCATGGAACTGCATTGGTTATAGATCTGCGTGCTTGCAGTGCTGTCCGTGGAAGAACTGTGTGCATCGAACAGAGCTTGTTCATAGACATATGGAAATAACTGCATTGCGATACTGCAGAGGGGGAATTAGCATTTTTAACCTTCTGACAAACCACTTAATAATAATAGGCTTTGCAGCGTCTATTAATTGTAAAGGATACACTGATAACAGTGATGACACAGACATTAGACATGGATAAAATATATATATATTAAATTCTGATTCACACATGATGTCACCTGGCCAATAGATTCAAGAGTCATATTTTGTCATATACACAGTTATTGCATTTTATTCTTACTTCAGATTATTTATTTATTTATTTGCACAGTCTAAGAAGGAGTAAGCCAGGTTTCATGTCACTGTCATGTTATATACAGTACAGAGGCGGCAGCAGCAGCAGCAAAAAAAAATAAATAAATAAAATAAAATAAATAAATAAAAAACAATTAATAAGAAATAATATGAAAGAAATAAAATATGTGCAATTACGTAACATGTAGTAATAGTACAGAATGTGTAAACAGTAATGTGTTACATGTAGTAACAGTTCTGTTCTGCCCAAACTACATAAAGATTTTTACCTATTTTATAAAATGGAAAAAAAACCTTAAAGGTGTCTCTGCTTTTTTAAAACCTCATGGGTTAAAAGCATGTAAATAACCCTTTCGCATATTTATTCCAGTGTAGTAGTAGCAGTAGTGGATCAGATCTCCGAAAGCAGCTTTTGACAGCAAAAAGGCGACCAGCACAATATTACGCAGATGGTCATAATGTTATGCCTGATCGGTGTATATTTAAACAGGACATCACATGCTCCCAAGAATGAAAAATTATTGCCACATTTTCATAATTGCATCTTGAATATAATTTCACACAGGATTATAAAATGGTTTCAAGCATTAAATGAAAGGTATGGGAGTAAAAACATGCTACAGATTCATGTGAATATGTGCTGGATAGGTATTATGACAGTAACAGTAAGAGGTAGTAGGACTTGGTGGATTTTGAACTACTCATACATAAAGTTATTCATTATTAAAATCTGGTCATTATTCATTATTAAAATCAAAATAGACTCAAATACTTGCAAATGCAATATTCATTCCCAAAATGAGCTTAATGCTCAATGTATCACGGTGTCATTGCGAACATTGCAAACACCCTGTATTTTATACCTTGTGGAAGAAGTGCACTATAATGCAGTTCTTTTAGGTAGACCTGTGTATTCACCTATTCACAAACAGGCTAAACATGCTATTTCCATTAAAGCCACAATTATCTGTGAACTAAATCAGCTTTACATACACAAGCCCTTTACTATAATGGTATATATAAAGTATATTTAAGTGCTGTTTCAGCATCAGACAAACATAAGGCTTATGATAGTTCTATCTTTTACTTTACTGGAAATCATCTCTGTTGAAACCTGAGTGGCTTCTCATTGATTTCTTGCTTCTCTCTCTCTCTCTCTCTCTCTCTCTCTTGCTATTGCATTGTACTTCATTATCTTTCATGTACTGTAGATATAAAATTTTCCGTAACATGTTATATTCTGAAACGGATCAGATTTAAGAGAAATAGATTCCTTGTGTGTTTACTAACTATTTTGTGTACAGATTTGGAGATTTAGTGTCCCCATACACTCTACAATCCTTCAGATTAATCCTTACTCAGGGAATGTTCTTATCTGCAATTTTATTATTTTGATTGCAAGATTTATAGCTGGGATGGACTACAGGCTTATAATGTACACTGAGAAATAAAACACTGTGTTCTTTTCATTTGGAATGATAAAATGATTCAGTAAAGCTATTTGGATACCAAACTGGCTAAGCAATTGTGGTAAATGATCCTGACCCTTAGCATAATAGAGAGTCATGTAGCTTTTTTTTGTGCAAATATTTTTAGTCATGGTTGGTGTCCCCTATGTTACTGTTTTATATAGAAATCTACTATGCCTTCTAGAGTTTTGATCCTCTAAAGCCCATACATCAAATATATCAACAGCTTTCCTGTAGAACTCATTTTGGCCTATACTTAGTTGCGGTCCTGAATTAGCAACATACTGCAGGACTCCATTTTGTTCTGAGAACTGATTTTTGAAATATTTATGAGATCTTACTCAGATTTTCTGAAAATGTATTTTAGTTAAATACCATTAAGCTTTACAAAGTACACCGAATCTGATTGTGTCTTGTTCTGTAGGACTCCCTCATCTTGGAGAAGAGTGATGTCCACCATACTGTGTGCTCATTCCAAGATGACTTCCAGGAGTTTGAGATGATTGATGATGAAGACGAGGATGAAGAGGACGGAGAGGCAGATCCTGATGCTCCACCGTCTCCTTCTGTGTCTCCTCCTCCTTCCCCTACTTTAGGTTCACTTAAGAGCCGCCCCACAACCTTAAACCTGACCACTGCAGTTTCACAGGTATACAAGTGAACACACCATATTATACTGCTTTGATACAAATTAAAGTATGCAACTCTAATATGCATATCTTTGTCTTTGACTATCTTCATAGGATTCCTTGAACAACAACAGTAGTGTATCCCCACGAAAGTCAAGCTGGCAGGAATCTCTTCGCAACTCACAGGGTAATCCTTGATGCTACTTTTTATATTGACTTTTATCTTCACTACTACGTTTTGGCCAGTATATTGTTTTACATATAGGTAATTAAAACATTGTGGATATGTAATTTCATGACAGTTGCACATGCGTCAAAATGACATAAGTTTCAGGAATACATAGACCGTTTAGATTTCCTATGTACAAAAGAGTGAACAAGATATTCTTAATGTCTATTTCTTATACTCTTTATACCTATGACATCAGGTCGTGTGTCTCCAAACCACACTTGCCTTGAGGATGGTTCCCACGTTACCGGCACATGCACAGGGGCTCCTGGCACCACTGTCCCAGCCAAAGGTACTCCCCCAAACCCACCTGGCCACTGTGGTCTCAATCAGTCACCTGGCAGGCCGCTGCTGTACGACTTTGAAGGCAACAGACGAGAGCGTCTTGAATACGGTACAAAAAAACCTGGACTCTGCTAGGGGCCTGTCGACACGAACAAACATTCACAACCCTGAACCTGAAGTTGTCAGCACACTTTTCCAAGTGTTCTCACCATCCCATCCACTTTGTCCATCAGCATTTTAAATGTATAACAGTAGAATTTAAGACTTTAAATATTTCCTGAAACTTCTGTTACTGATTCTGTGTTTATCTTCTTTGTATATCTCTATATCTTTTATAATCGACTGTTTTTCTCCCCTCTTTATTGTTATTTCTCTAATCAGGTTCCTTTGGTCAGCACAACTCCTCAAGCAGTTCTGAAGTCACTGAGGTAAAGCTTCCTGCTAAAGGAAATCTTGAGGAGCATGTCCCCTCAGGTGATGATTGCACTTCCCAGTGCTCTGATACTGAAGTTGACCATGACCTCAATGGCCATACCAAACGCCGACAATGTCGTCCTCGACCTGATGACACATATACCATCACTACGGAGACTGCTGATGACCCAGACCTGGAGAACGACCTTACAATGGATGGCACCAGCAAGTGCCTCTCCTCTACAGCACCACTAGGGAATGATGCAGAGACCCCACTGTCAGATGAGGAGTTAGATAAGGAATTTGATATTGACTTCAGGAACCAGGAGGCCTTTGATTTAACTTGTACAGAGGAAGAGGGCTTATCTTATGTAGAATTTCCCAGCATTGAACCCACATATCCATATTCTGTCTCCGTCCATACATTGTCCAGTCAGTCTGAATCCAGAGATGAGTCTGGTGACAGGGCTCAGAATCAACCTGCTGCTTCATCAAATGACACAACATCTCCTTCCTCTGATCCTGGCATTGCTGACATGAATGCCAAGCGCTATGCAGAGTCAGACCAACACATTGATGACCTTAGTTCCCCTGGATCTGACTCTGATCTTGAGGGTGATTTGGAGGCAGAGTTTGCCTGTGGTGGTCCACTGGTTAGTAACATGATTTCTTCCATCTCTGAGACAGAGCTGGACCTGACTAGTGATTCCAGCAGCGGAAGGTCCTCACACCTCACAAACTCCATTGAGGAGGCCAGCTCCCCAACATCTGACCCTGAACTGGAACATGAACTTGATGGTGAACAAGACAGCGGCATTGTGGGTCTGAAGACATCTCTTCTTTTAGGCCAACCTGAACCCATTAAACATGACCTTTCACCATATCTGAAGCACAGTCCTGACATCCATCCTTTGGATGATGGTCAGGCCCTGATGGGACTACAGAACGTGGATGATGAGCAAGGGTTTGAGCATCAGGCTGATCCAGACGAGACTCTGCCACCTGCAGTTCCCAGTGATGACAGGGCAACTCAGCAACTACTGCTACAGATTGAACCAGATCATAGCCTGGAAAGCTTTAAACGGTCTTTCTACCTTCCTGTTGAGCCTAGACTCATGCCCTCAGTGGATGACTATGATGGCACCACCGAAGGAGACTCTGAGTCAGATTCAGAGGATGAACTTAGTGAGAACTCAGACTCACCATGGCTTCTTAGTAACCTGGTCAACAAGATGATTTCAGAAGGGTCCTTTCCAATTAGCTGTCCAGAAGATTGCCTCAGGCGCTCTGCCTCCATTTCTGACACCCTCTCACCTTCATCTGATTTGGAGACAGAAGCCTATAACGAAAGCGAAGGTTACAGGACACAGATATCAAAATGTGAAGGAGACTCCCAGGAACAGCCTTTGATGAGCTCAGATATGAGGACAAACGGAGAAAAAGACGACAGAAGAGACAGTTGTGAATCAGGTGATGAGCAAGAAAGCAAGACTGTCAGCTCTTGTCTATACATGAGCAATCCTACAAATGACACAGTTGTTCCTGTGTGCTTAGAGAGATACCACTCCAACACAAATCAGGACTTTACTTCCCAGAGATCACTGAAAAATCAGCAAAATGAAGAAGAAGAAGAGCCAAATAATGACTTGATGATGGACAGGATGAAGGATCTCGACTCCCCCAGCCTAAGTGAGAGCATCGTCAGTGACAAGGATGAGGGCCGTGAGACAAGAATGGATCCACTTTCTCTGGAAAAAATGATAGAGGTCAAAAACAGTCTGACCCTTGACATCCCTACAGCACAGACCAATCGCTGCTTCAGCCTTACGTACTCCACAGATAATGATGAAGATGAGCAGGATGCGTCACCTTTCCTGGAGACTATTCACAACCCACCCTCACCCTATGGAGACGATACTTACCTGGACAGTTCCCCACCTATTGATGAGAGTGTCCGAGAGTTGCGAAATACCTTCGATCCAGTGGGTGTCAGACCTGTTGATGACTCCCTGGCTTATGACTCAGTAAAATACACTCTAGTCGTGGATGAGAATACTACTCTGGAGCTGGTGAGTCTGAAGCGATGCACCTCTGTTCTCAGTGACGACAGTGACGGTCTCTCCACTGTTTGCGATGAAGAGGCTGCTGATGAGGATGAAGATATTTATGGGCAGAGCCAAACCGTGGGAGGAATGCGCCCTGATCTACTGTTGAGCTCCTCCTCAGAAGAAGACTCTTCACCAGAGGCAGACTTACCTTTCTCTAAGAAATTCCTCAATGTGTTTGTCAATGGCACATCACGGTCCTCCAGTAAGTGATCTTACCTCTTGTGCTAAATAAGATTGAATAAGATTGATGATATATACATACAGTCCTTTCACATTATTAGATAAATTGTAGAATTTATGTACATAGTTCCTTTTCAACTGCGGAAGGTACACTTGTTTACTCATCTGTAGTAAGCAATTAGTTTCTGAATGATAAACATTCCTAGTTGAACTGAACACTTTATTGCTTTCTGTGCAGCTTCATAACATTTAGATGATTGTGTAATTTACACATTATACAGTTTAGAAGTATTTCATAATTCAAACAAAGGTAGTGATTTGTGTTACATATTCAGTATTGATGAGGCTCTTAGGAAAGACTGCTCTCAAGATCCAGAAGAGACTTTAATGCACATTCTGCTACACTATGTACTCACATTTTCTCACAGGTTTACTTCTACAATTTGGTCTCTTGTGTTTTGTTTTAGGCACAGAATCATTCGGGTTGTTCTCTTGCACTATAAATGGAGAGGAGAGAGACCAGACTCACAGAGCAGTTTTCAGGTAAATGAATGACGTCATCAAATATCCTGTGTGATGTTTTCAGTTTTTATTCAGCGAGAGAAATGCAAGCTAGCAATTAAATCAACATGATACTAGTTCTAAAACATCTCTCTGACTGGTATTTCTACAGGTTTATCCCACGTCATGCAGATGAACTAGAACTGGATGTTGATGACCCGCTTTTTGTTGAAGAAGAGGAGGATGATTACTGGTACCGTGGTTACAACATGCGCACAGGGGCTCGGGGGATCTTTCCCGCCTATTATGCCCATGAGGTCATCGGCCAAACCAAAGACCTGATGGGTGAGAATCAAGACGGACCTAGATGTTAGTAAATTCACTGAGACCTGTGTTGTTTGGCATGTTGTTTTTTACAGTTAGTGTCGGTTCTTGATATCACACAGTAAAGAATTCCTTCTCAATTATATTTCTAGCAATGAAGAGAAACCCAGCATGGATGGAGAGTTTCACTGTGCAGTTTTTGGGTTCTGTTGAAGTGCCTTACCACCAAGGCAATGGCATCCTCTGTGCTGCCATGCAGAAGGTAAATGCAACATTTTCAACACATGATGAATATCAGTAATCACTAATCTAGTATGCACTAAAACCTCTGCTTTTTCATTGTAGATTGCCATGGCGAGGAAGAGGACAGTGCATCTCCGTCCTCCATCTTTGTGCGAGCTGGAGATTAGCCTACAGGGAGTGAAGTTGATTATGAGTCTGGAGGATGAGTATGACCTCTCTGAGGAGGTGAGAGAGAGAGATATGGAAGGATGGATGACAAACAGACTGACTGACAAACTAATGCTTCTCTTTTCTTCCAGTTTGACAGATGTAGTCACTTTTTCCAAATGAAGAACATCTCTTTCTGTGGATGTCACCCAAAAAACAACTGGTAGAAATACTCTGTCATTACTCTATGGTTAAACACAATATATAAAACTAAGTTGTGTTTAATGTTTGGTCTCCTCTTTCCTTTTGTCTCTGTTTTGCAGTTACTTTGGCTTCATTACCAAGCACCCAGTCCTGGATAGGTTTGCGTGCCATGTCTTTGTCTCTCAGGAGTCCATGCGGCCTGTGGCCGAGTGTGTGGGGTAAGCTGAACATTTTAAACATAGTCTGGCACGCATTAGACACATACCGGACCTACAGCACAGAGGACTAAGGCATGAGTTTATCCATGCATGAGAAAGTTTTGGGAGAGAGAGGGATGAAGAAAGGAGGACCGGAGGGTTAGATGAGCTGATGCTAATGATAATGGTGTTTCCATCATAGAGCCATCTAGAGCACTGCAGTTTGAATAATTAAACATTCTTGCATCATCCTGAACATAAGGAACAGACACAGGAGAAGAGTTATGACCCCTCATCAGTGTGAAAGACCCGGGCTCATCATATTAATATGACCTCATTAACAGAGTCATCAATTAGTCATAGAGAGTGGGAGGAGGAGGAGGAAAGAGGAACTGTTGGTCATCTGTTAAGTCGACTAGGCAAAGTTTTAGGAAAAGTACAAAAGAACAGTATTAGAATTAAGATATTTTACACTTGAATACAGAGTTAACTAAAAATAATCTAATCTAATCTAATTATTATTATTTTAATATTTTCTCAGAGTCACTTTTTCACTCTAGGGAAAATTCTTTGTAGAGATAGGTCCACGTAAGCACCTAACATGACTGAATGGTAACAGGACAACAGCAAACAACCTTTTAATTAGTTCATGGCTATAAATAAGACAACAGTTTTGGTTGTGTTTATTTCTTACCACTTTTGAGTAGCACTGCAGATAGGGGTACCCCTTTTAACTAGCACCATAGACATCTGTATCACTGTGCGTGAAAACTCTGAGCTAATGTCTAGTCTTTGGACTGATGAGCTGCCTTAAGCTAAACCATTTACATAACTGCATGTGAATGGATAAACTGTGACAGAGAATTTCCTAAAGAAGCCAAGAGGGTTGACGTTTAAAAAATTAGAGTCATTAAATGACGGTGATTTCTTTTTCAGATGTTTATTGATTCTGCTCTAGTATTTAATATAAGTATTCGGGTCATTCAGCTGAAATACTTCACTGAGTCTGCATCTTGACCAGTTGATGACCCCTGCTATAAATGTTAAAATATTTAAATGTTCTAGCACCTCCTTGTTTTAGTTAGGCCTCTGGCCTGTCTATGAACATTTTACCAATATAGAAATTTTGGACAGTTTTATTTTATCATTGAAGCTTGTATGTCAGTAGGTGAATATGTTTTGATTAGTGATTGATGAATATTAACGTGTGTGTGTGTGTGTGTGTGTTGTGCAGACGTGCGTTTCAGGAGTATTATCAGGAGCATCTTGAATACGCTTGTCCCACTGAGGATATCTACCTGGAGTAGATGAGACAAAAAAAAAGGTTACCATGGTAACCTCTGCCCAACAACACAAGCATTGTTCCTGGTTTTGGCCGCTTGGGGGCTCCTGGTGGCCTTTAACGGGTTTAACGTAGGCCTCGAGTTTTGAGTTTCTCTGTGTTTTCACATGAACTTACCTGAACAAGTAGGTTCAGTCTTAGTGATGCATCCATTTGTTTCACTATTTGTTTGTTTCCTATTTTATTTCTTCTCATCCTTGAAACAGATTGCCTGTTTAACTTTTGTATGACTTAGTACCTAGGATTGTGGCTCAGTTGAGATACTTTTACTTTCTCCTGGTTTAGAAACGACAAAACTACGACTTCACACATTTTAATGCATGGCTTTGAGGGTTATGCTCACAGGCAGATATACACACAGGAAACACTTATATTTGAAATTCATTTAGGAGGATGGGTTTCGTTTGTAAATATGTACTCGTTTGATTATTCCAAAATATGCTGAACGAGGTTTGTACTGAAATGAACATCTGGACAGGTGTTGGATTAGTAATACAATGACTATCTGCTCGCTGTAGTAGAAGGTTCCTTGTGCGTTCTTATTACACCATCATGTAAATACTGTATATTTAGAAAACAGTAGGTGACTACTACAGACGTTCGTTACATCAGTGTATGTACGTAGCACCTTCATCAGCAAATGGAAGAATGAAGAGGATTGCAGGTGGCCAGGAAGGCATGTTTGTTAGCCTGAGAATGGAGAGCCAGGTAGCATTGGCCGTGCACGGTCGTGTAAATGACGAACCTCTTCCTAAATTACTCAAGCTCTGCTATAGTTTCTTATTCCCAATGACTCTTTCTCGTGACTCTTTGTTGGCCATCTTGTGTAATTCACAGACTGTGCTTTAGTGCTTTATGATGCCGAGTCTGTTTAGTCACTCTCTCTTCGTTCATTGAAGGCTAACGGTTAAATGTACAGCCAGCCACTGGCGCGCTGTAGTCATCGGCCTAAGATTACTTAGCAAATGGTCAAATTTACCAGATTACTAAGAAATAATCTCTCAATTAGTCCTAAATAAAAAAAAAAAAGAAAAATAGTCTCTGTTTCATTAAAACATGCATTATTTTTTTAATTATTATAATTTTTTAGCAAAGTAATAAGAGCGTTAGTATTTAATAGTCATTGTATAATTTTTTAAAATAATGATTTCATAACCCTTATACACTTTTTCCCCCCATGAAGTAAAATGATTATATAGTGTCAGCCAAATGTTTTTGAGCACTGCACACTTGATTATTTTTGAGCTGAATTGAAATCCTTACATTTTTGAAAAATGTAAGTAAAGGAACCTTAAGGAAAAGTGAACTAAAAAACAAAAGGGTTGTAATTTTATATTTCACTGGAAACAGGGATACAGAGATTTGTCACTTGTCTCAGTCAACATATATTTTTACACTCTTTCAATTATATACTTGTTCACCCTGACTTTAATGAAGCCATCATTTATCGTCCTTTTAGGATCTAAGGGTGACCAGTTAATAAGTGCTTGCGTATATTTAGCTCTAGTGCTCAAAATCATTTGACTGCCAGTGTATATGCCATTTTAACAGTAAAATATAACCACACAGATCTTACAGTACTGAACAGAAATGGAGTTTGATCTTTCTACTTTGTCAGTCACACGTAACAGGCCCACTGAACGGGTTGGGTTTATTTTCTCCTTTCGATTTATTTCTAGCTCCTTCCCTAACCTTCACTGCTTCATGGATAGACTGTACACAGTATAGCGCCCCCTCCTGGTCTTGTATAGTTTATGTCATAAATTTCATAAAACGTTAAAAACACTGAAATAGTAACCGACGGGTATAAAGGGTTAGATCTTATACACCTGATTTTCATTCTAACCTTTAATTCTGCTTCAGGATTTTTTCTTCCACAATGAAATCCTCCCAGCATTGTATGGACAGCTTGAAACGAAATAATGTATAGACTAAATGACCTACAATTAGATTCAAAATTTGCTTCTGGTATGCTGACACTTTCATATTCTTGTAACAAAGGACTGGATTCTTGGCTCCTGCAGGCTGGTTATATCATCCTGATGTCAGTAGCAGTATCATAAGCAGTGTAACCTTTAGACTGGTCCTAAGTCCAGCTGTAGACGAACTCACTGAGGCCACTCGCCTCCTGCTCACTGCATCACACGACACACACACACACACACACACGCACACACACGACCGTATACCAGCGGCCTGCAATCTGATTCCATCGCTACTTGTCCGTTTGTGCCGATGCCACATGTAGGAGCGAGCTGCGGTCTTAAGACTATAAATGTGATTTGGTGTCAGTTAGATTGCTGTAAATATCCTAGTTGAGATGACCATGCTGTGTCCTTTCTATTGAGTGTTACTGAAATAAATATGTAAAATTTTAAATAAACAATAACGCTGACAATGATAACCTATCACAACTAAAAAGGGGTTCAAAAAGTGTAAATTGATTTCCGTTAGCGTTTTGTTTCAGCTGCTTCACATTGCTGTATAGCTGTGGTTGAATGTTGTTACATTGTGCTGAATAACGGACGCCTGTCAATCAGCTGTGTATGTCTTTTCATACAAACGCCCACCTTTCTATGCTAGCGTTAGCATTACCGGGCCAATCGTTGGGTCTGACTTCTCACTCAGCTTAGCAGAGCCGGATCAGGACACTCATAAGGACTCTGAATTACTGACTGTTTTTCATTATGATGTTACTTCATTAATGTTTGTCCAGAAAGTAAACGGAATTCTCATTTCTAAATGGAAACGTTTTGTCTACATTTAAGCATTTTACAAATCATCGATTGGTCATTAAACCCCTTTATGTATCGAAGCAGAGCAACTTCCGGAGTATGTAAGCTTGGATAGCTGAATGACTTACAATAACTGCAAATCTTTGGACTGTAATTACATAATGCAGGCCTTTACTGTATATCAAGATGAACAGCAACAGTATGACCTACTAGCTATCTTGTATCTTTAAAAAAAAAAAAAAATCAAACTTGTAAAAACCAAAATGGAACAAAAAAAAATTCCCTGCCTTGTCATGGATTTGGTCTTAAGAATAAAACACTATATGCTTGATGTCATTAACGTGTTGTTGTCATTCTGTCAGTGTGTGTGTGTGTGTGTGTGTGTGTGTGTGTGGATGGTGTGAAGTATATATACATTCATGTAAAGGGATATAAGCTTTTCCTGACAACCTGCAACAAAACTACACTGTGTTCAGACCAAGGACTTAAAACCTAAATCATTTTTTTTCTTCTATTTTTATACGTTCAGAACATTTTATTCAGATTTTAATTCACTTCAATGTAAAAAACATTTGCCACATACTGATAAATTCTATTACATGTATCCAAAATAATAAAAACAGCAATAAATTAATTTTAAAATAACTTAAACAAAACATATAAAAGCAATCTGAGATGGATTTAAAATAAAGACTAAACTTCCTCATTGCCCTTTTACTAATAAGCCTATTTACCCATGTGTATTATTTATTGTTAGAGCTATAGCATAATAGAAGACATAATTCTTCATGATTTTTATAATACTTCTGAATCAAAACAGAAAACCAATATCCATGAATCAATAGAAATCAGATCAGAACAGATTCCACCCCTGTCCAGTGTTAGATAATAAATGTAAAAACAAAGAGATGTTTATTATAAAACACATTTAACACAGGTATTCATTCTCTGTACTGATTAAATACTGCAGATTTTTGAGTGGTAGTGACTGATTTTAATACATTATATCATCTCTGGTCTTCCCTTTTAAAGAAATAAAGCTGTAATATTTAGCAATGAACTGGTCAGAGAGTAGTCCCACACCGGCAGCATTGTGGTTTGGGAGAGCACTCTGGGTTACAGCATGGTGCCAGTTTAGGATCAGTTCCTTTTCTAATCTCACTTTCTCCAAACTGCATCGAGGCTTCAAACCCGTCCTTGAGGTCCTTGATATTCTGCAGCACGCTGACCAGCTCGGGACGAGCCTTCACATTTAAGCGGTAGTTTTCAGACGGGTCAGACTCCAGGTCAAATAGCAGAGGAGGGTCGTGATACGTCAGGGGGGTGAATAACCCGCAATCCTTATCTGGAGTTGTGTCACTCTGTGCTGATCCTTACACAGAGAAATAGACAAAAAGTATTTATTATGGGTATTTGGGCAGGTTTAAGAGACCAAGACATTAAAGAGCTCTTCAGACTGGAGATCTAAGCCTGAACTCACCTCTGGTATAATAATGAGCTTTATATTTTCCCATTCTCACTGCAAACACACCATACTTCTCACTGGGGTCAACTGGGTAGTAAAACATGGCCTTCCTTTGACCCTGAAACCCAAAGCAGAATGAACTGGGTATGATGAAAACACTCAGAGGAAACAGCTTCATTTAGAGAACAGGACATAGCATGCTTTCTTACTGTTCCATGATTGAACAATATATCAACCATGTCCACACCATCCAGCTGAACCTTGGGTAATGGAGCTCCAGCCAATCTGGCAAAGGTAGGCAGGATGTCTAGAGTACTGGAGAGACTATGAGTGACACCTGGGGATTGTGAGCAAATACTTTTATTATAAAAATGACAAGTTAAGGAATAAAACACATGGAGGTGTGCTGTTATAGGAAAACAATTAACAGGCATGCCAGGATCACCCTGAAGCTGATTCTTTAAGTGTTTTATTCCACCACAATTTATAACAATTTTTAACTCTTGTCCCGTTAATAAGAGGTGTTTTATTACTTGACTTCATGTAAATTTCTGATACACAGTGAAGTGGTGCTTTCACACTACTGTACCTGGTTTAATGACTCCAGACCAGTATGCAATAGCAGGCTCTCTCATTCCTCCTTCATACGTAGTGCCTTTACCGCACTTCAACATCCCTGCATTTCCTCCACGAGACATTCGCATAAGCTCTGGCCTGAAAATATCACAGAAACCATAAGAGGAAAGGGGGGGAAATAGGTTCAATGTAAAAAAGTACAGACACATACACACACACACACTCTTACCCATTGTCAGATGTAAAGAAGACAAGTGTGTT
>NC_080713.1:23841198-23846198 GCF_019097595.1 Hemibagrus wyckioides
CAGCCAGGGACAAGGCCAAACTTCAGCATGTCATCCATTCTGCTGAGAAGGTGATTGCCTGTAGTCTCCCATCTCTTCAGGAGCTGTACCTCTCCAGGTCCCGGAGACGTGCAGCCAAGATCGCAGCCGACCCCTCTCATCCCGGAAACGAACTTTTTCAGTCCCTCCCCTCTGGCAAGAGGCTCCAGTCCTCACGCCACAAGAACAGTTTCTTCCCCACTGCAGTCAGCCTGTTGAACACTGCCTCATTTACCCCAAGATGACCCCCCCCCAACCCGGACACTCACTTCCACATTCTAAATTGCACTACTGTTCATTCAAACTCACACTTTTGTACACAATACTTATCTCATCCAAGATTGTGTACATACCTCACATCTGTATATATGTTTGGACATTCACTTTTTACATTGCACTAATTCTCATGCAAGTCACTTTATACAGTATTTATTTAACTTATTCTAGCTCTTTTCTAAAATTGTGTACATTTGTACTGACATTTCATACCTGTGTATATGTTTGCACCTGACACCAAGACAAACTCCTAGTACTGTAAAGTGTTCTTTGCTGACCCTTTGCTGTACCTGGCAATAAAACTTTTTCTGATTTCTGATTTTAATACATTATATCATCTCTGGTCTTCCCTTTTAAAGAAATAAAGCTGTAATATTTAGCAATGAACTGGTCAGAGAGTAGTCCCACACCGGCAGCATTGTGGTTTGGGAGAGCACTCTGGGTTACAGCATGGTGCCAGTTTAGGATCAGTTCCTTTTCCAATCTCACTTTCTCCAAACTGCATCGAGGCTTCAAACCCGTCCTTGAGGTCCTTGATATTCTGCAGCACGCTGACCAGCTCGGGGTGAGCCTTCACATTTAAGCTGTAGTTTTCAGATGGGTCAGACTCCAGGTCAAATAGCAGAGGAGGGTCGTGATACGTCAGGGGGGTTGTTATCCGACAATCCTTATCTGGAGTTGTGCCACTATGTGCTGATCCTTGGACAGAGAAATAGACAAAAAGTATTTATTATGGGTATTTGGGCAGGTTTAAGAGACCAAGACATTAAAGAGCTCTTCAGACTGGAGATCTAAGCCTGAACTCACCTCTGGTATAATAATGAGCTTTATATTTTCCCATTCTCACTGCAAACACACCATACTTCTCACTGGGGTCAACTGGGTAGTAAAACATGACCTTCCTTTGACCCTGAAACCCAAAGCAGAATGAACTGGGTATGATGAAAACACTCAGAGGAAACAGCTTCATTTAGAGAACAGGACATAGCATGCTTTCTTACTGTTCCATGATTGAACAATATATCAACCATGTCCACACCATCCAGCTGAACCTTGGGTAATGGAGCTCCAGCCAATCTGGCAAAGGTAGGCAGGATGTCTAGAGTACTGGAGAGACTATGAGTGACACCTGGGGATTGTGAGCAAATACTTTTATTATAAAAATGACAAGTTAAGGAATAAAACACATGGAGGTGTGCTGTTATAGGAAAAGAATTAACAGGCATGCCAGGATCACCCTGAAGCTGATTCTTTAAGTGTTTTATTCCACCACAATTTATAACAATTTTTAACTCTTGTCCCGTTAATAAGACAAAAAACAAACCTCCTTGTACGCATGTGTGAGATCGATGAATGTTACAAACACTGGAGTACATGTTAAATCAGGTGTTTTTCATAGTTGAATAACACTTTTTCTTAAATCTATTTTATGTCCATCTTAGAACCTGGAGTGTCCTCTATACAAGTCCCTCTGAACGAGCTGTTACTATGGAAACGATAACGTATATTAACACTACTACCCAAGCAGCTGATAGAGAAAATTCATCAACACATTTTGAACAGTCAAGAACTCAACAGAGGTGTTTTATTATTTGACTTCATGTAAATTTCTGATACACAGTGAAGTGGTGCTTTCACACTACTGTACCTGGTTTAATGACTCCAGACCAGTATGCAATAGCAGGCTCTCTCATTCCTCCTTCATACGTAGTGCCTTTACCGCACTTCAACATCCCTGCATTTCCTCCACGAGACATTCGCATAAGCTCTGGCCTGAAAATATCACAGAAACCATAAGAGGAAAGGGGGGGAAATAGGTTCAATGTACACTACCAGTCAAAAGTTTGGACACACCTTTTAATTCAGTGTTTTTTGTTTAGGGATTTCTTTTCTACATTCTAGAACAATACTGGAGATTTCAAAACTATGAAATAACACACGTGGACTTAAGTAATCCATATGTAACGACAACAAAAAAAACAGTCAGTTGTTATTTTAAGACACGAAGGTCAGGTGTTCTGGAATAGTTCTTGCAAGAACAGTATTGTCAAGTGCATTTGCAAAACCCATCAAGCACCATGATGAAACTGGCTCACATGAAGACCATCCCAGTAAAGCAAGACCAAAACTGACCTCTGCTGCAGAGGAGAAGTTCATTTAGAGTTACCAGCCTCAGAAATCACCAATTAACAGCACCTCAGATTAGAGCCGTTATGAAGGCTTTACAGAGCATCAGTAGCAGACATATCTCAATATCAACTGTTCAAAGGACATTATTGTGTATTTCGGCCGCCTTCAGCATTGTTTTACAATGTAGAAAGAAATAAACATCAGGAAAGACCATGGAATTAGAAGGTGTGTCCAAACTTTTGACTGGTAGTGTAGATAAGTAAAGACACATTCACACACTTACCCATTGTCAGATGTAAAGAAGACAAGTGTGTTATCAAGGACTCCTGTTTCCTTCAGAGTTTTCAGGATGTTTCCTACAGTAGAGTCAAACTCCAGTAGTGCGTCTCCAAATGGCCCCCTGAGTGACCGGCCCACAGATTTCCACCCTGCATACTGTGGGTAGTGAGTGTGCTACAGGGACACACAGTCAGATTGAGAAAGAGGCAGAGAATAAATGCATAATAAGAAAAATGAACTCAAAGGTGACAAACATGTGCACTCAAATCAGTTTGCATCTAATGTACCAGTTATGTAGTTGAAGAATTGGGAACAATCACACTATACTATATGCTAATGAAGACCATGGAAAATGTTGCTTCCTTACATGGTATTATTACACAGGGAGACATTTCCAAGTTGCATATTCATAGAATGTGGTTTGGTTGATGATGGTAACAGCGTAGGTGCTTCTGTTTGTTGTAATTTTCTGTCAATCTGCCATGTCAACAAGTCCATCTACTAGCTTAAACTAGTAGTGGCTTGTCTTAGTTAACTAGTCTAACTCACTGTGAGGGTTTATTAATGTCAGTAACAGCAATGAAATACAAATTGGTTTACCTGTGCCAATGAGTCAAAAAAAAATCAAATACAGCATACCGTATATGACAATTACATTTATATAGTGAAACTAGAATGAAGGCAATAGAATATTTCCAGTTTATGTTGTACATCTTCTATTCACTAGCAAGACAAATCTTGCCTTTCAACTTGTGACCTTATTGGCTGGTCAATTAACATAACAAGAGCTTGACTTCCCTCTGGACTTGAATGCTTTTTATGACACTCCATTGTGTCAGCTCTTTTTTCCCCACCCTCTATAAAGCCATTACCCCAGGGATTCGTATAAAATGTGCACTGGTGGTTGAGAAAAAATTGTCTTTGCTGACTCACATGAGAGGGATAATAGAGGAAGAAAGGTTGATGTTTCTGAGTTGCGTTGCGGATGAACTCTGTGGCAAAATGACTATAGGCATCTTCCAGATCAATAAAATCTACAGGCTGCTGCGTGATGGTTTCCTCCTTCATCAGAGGCACGGTTACTGTACCGACATCACAGATGCCAAAGCACTTCACATCAGGAGGGAAGCAGGTCAGATTCTGACAAGGACCCTGTACAAAAATTAGGTAAGAAAGGAGTTTTGCATCAATTGAAATGCATAATATTACCACATCAGTAAAAAACAATAATATTAAAGAAATAATTCCAAACAATGAAAAATAGTGCGGTATTTTTTGCCATTGTGCCAGATAGATCATGGACAGAATGTTACCATGTCATGAGAGTATGGGATGCCAAGATAATGGTCAAAGCCTTGTCGTGTAGGCAGGTAAGTACCATTAGCCCCGTAGCCCAGGTGCCATTTCCCCATCATGGCTGTGGCATAGCCTAGTGGTTTCAGTACTTCTGCGATGGTAGTCTCGTTGAGAGGAAGCCCACCTATTGAGCCCGGGTACAGCACACCAGGGTAGATGCCAGAGCGTGTCTGATAACGGCCCGTCAACAAAGATGCTCTGTCAAATAAGCAAATACAAAAAAGTTTTGTTGTCAGGTTAAACTGCTATAAATATCACAGCAGGCAAAATACCAAAATATCAAAATACAAAGCATTGGTTATATGTCTGATTATATTACTATCAGTACAACAAGCCTTTTAATGCAAATCTCTCTGAGCACAGATATGAACACTGGCACAAAGAACTAGTATAAACCCTGTATGCACTCTGTAGGGATATGATACAGACAGATACAGTCTTTCATTCATCTTTAGAAACTGTTTGATACTGGACTGGATTGTGTCAGATCTGGAGCTTATCCCAGGAACACAGGATGAGAGGCGGAGATATGCTCCGGTGTGTAAAAACCTTAATCATACAGTAAAGCACAGGTTTCGTGGACCTGGTGAACCCTCTGTCCTGCACAGTTTACTATTATCCCTGCTTAACACTTCAACAGGAAGTGGTCACGAAGATATGAGAGAGAGAGAGAGAGAGAGAGAGAGAGAGACAGACAGACAGACAGACATATATAGAGAGAGAGAGAGACAGACAGACATATATATATAGAGAGAGAGAGAGAGACAGAGAGAGACAGACAGACATATAGAGAGAGAGAGAGAGAGAGAGAGAGAGAGAGAGACAGACAGACAGACAGACATATATATATATAGAGAGAGAGAGAGAGAGAGAGAGAGAGACAGACAGACAGACAGACATATATAGAGAGAGAGAGAGAGAGACAGACAGACAGACAGACA
>NC_080713.1:23851198-23926198 GCF_019097595.1 Hemibagrus wyckioides
GCACAGCTGGTAGTCTCATAGCTCCCAGGTCCTGTGTGGAAATGCTGCTCATATTTGCATGGCTTTCATTCAGGTTCCCTTGAGTCATATGCCAGTACTATAAATTGCCCCTAGGCATGAATCAGTGCCTGAAAGTGTACATGCATGGTATCCTGGCATAGGCTGGTGTCTCAGCCAAGTATTCCAGTATACCCAAAGCCACCATAATCAACCGCTGAAGACAAACGGATGTTATATCCATGGGTCTGGTCAAAGGAAAGGCGATACATTTACTATTCCCTTTCACATCCCTCTAGAAAGCTGACCTACATTCAGCTCAGTGTGACTATGCACGTAGGAAGAGTAATGAAGGGAGGCAGAAAGAGAATGAGAGAATAAGAGAAAGGGAGGAGGGGGGGTGAAGATGAAAAATCAAGATGGGTCTAAAATGTCTTCTTTGTGCCCTTCGAGTCCAACCAGGAATTTGGGGCAACCATGAGGGCTGGGTGGGTGTCTGAGAGGGTTGTGGTTGGAAGGGGATGCATCTCTACTTACTTTGTCCTACAAACATCTATTATGCACTTATGAATAGTGGTAATTGTTCAGCTTTCTACGAAGCATTGCAGACTGTGAAAACTAGGTTATTGGAATGCTTTCTGACAAGGCCAGTGTGTGTGTGTGTGTGTGTGTGTGTGTGTGTGTGTCATCCGTTCATATGTTTTACCGAAGCTGTAATAAAACTGAAAATTTGCAGAACCCGTCTTTGCCACTATGTTAAGTAACAGCTTGGTGAAGATCAAAGATGGGCTGATGGTAATCAGCTGTAATAAATCTATCCCTTAGAGAAGCATTAAGTGGGATTTTGCTATTCTAAACGTGTAGTGCTTTTGAACATCCTCATATAACGGTCCTCATTACGGCTCTTAAGTATCACTTTGATCAGTCTCATTTGCTGCACTGTTTTCTGAGTGCTGTGTCCTGGATTTTTTTTTTTTTTTTACTCAGGATTGTAATGTGATATTGATTTCATTGTGTTCCTCTGTTTTACGCTCACTTAGGGCCGTATTCATAGTTAAGCGCATGTAGCGAAGATTTAATGTAGAAATTCTACACATCAGTATTCAGACCTCACAAGTAACTGAAGAAGTTATGCAAGACTTTTGGAGATTTCATTTGGTAGGCTGTTAAGTCAAGAGTCAAGAGGCTTTTTTTTATCGTTATTTCGACCATATATATAGCAGATGCAGCGCACAGTGAACTGAAACAACCTGGTGCTATAAGAAGACACACAGCTACATAAGACAACATAGAAGTAAGAGTAAAAATGAACTAATTAACATGAAGTGTATTTGTGTAAACGTCTGCAAACAGTGCAAGACGAGACAGTGCAAGACGAGACAGTGCAAGACGAGACAGTGCAAACAAACAATATAATAAACTACAAGACTCTTATAGGACAATAACGAGATTCTGCTGACCAAAATACCAAATACCAATGACCAAAATAGTGTGTTTGGTGTGCAGTTTTATAAATTTACATATACAGTATACATACACAGTACAGTACAGTATATATATATATATATACATATATATATATATATATATATATATATATACAGTTTAATATAATTATAAGATGTTTCACAAAAATTTCTGAGTATAATAATATATAATAATAATAATAATAATAATAATAATAATAATAAATACAATGGAACACCAGTCTGTTTATATGTGTGGCCCTGTGATGGACTGGTGACCTGTCCAGGGTGTACCCCTGCCTTTCACCCTATGTGTGCTGGGATAGGCTCCAGCAGATCCCTGTGACCCTAATTAGGACTAAAGTGGGTATAGACAATGGAACACCATTTGATGTAGTAATAAGTAATTAATAGCAAGTGCTCCTTCGCATTAATCTCCCTCTCAGCTTTGTCTCTCAAGTCCCTTCTGTCTATATGGTTATTGCACTGCATTAATGTAAATTCACCATTTATGGCTTCACCTGCAGCATGTATTTGCATGAACCATACATTTGCATGTTTTTTAATTGCATTAAAATATCTGTAGTTTAGCTTAAATTACTTGAAGTAGGTGGGCTACAGTCTTGTTTTTGGTTCACAGGAATGAAAGACAACATGGTCTTCTGATATTCCTCCTGTCAAGCCCGGCCATTCCTCCTGGACCTCTCTCATCTACAAGGCATTTCCACTCAAAGAATATTATTTACTGCGTATATATTTCTTCTTCTTCTTGTTATTATTATTTACACTATTCTATGTATACTCTAGAGACTGTTGTGCATGTTGATGCCTATGCAGGTGTGCAGGTGTTCCTAATAAAGCGGATGGTGAAGATACAGTACAGATTAAACTGAGAAATTGGAGAATTCCTTTCCTGTGTGGGATGTGGAGAGTAGGTTGTGGAATGCATATTGACATTTTGTTTTATTGAACAAACCCCACGGTTATAATGAGTAAACAGTAGGCTTTGCCTGGAGAGAGAGAGAGAGAGATGCAAAAATGCACCATGCAGCATTTTCTTTGAACTGAGATAGCAGATCCAAATAAAATGCTCAAGTCACACCGTCTGTCATCATTGCCTGATTAGATTCGGGTGCTTCCAACCACTATGGCGTAACTGAATTAAATGAAAGCAGCTTAGATGAAAGCATGCTTGTGTTTTAGGTGATCTTCTCAGTGAAAACAGCATGTGAGCATGCTAGAAATGCAAGAAAGCCATCAGACTTGACTGGCTGCAGAAGTGTAACCTTGACCACTTTGTATTCAGGCTGTGTGTCTCACTCTGCTTGGCTGATTCGTACATAAATAAGTTGGCTAGCTGAATGCCTAAGGGATATCCTCCTCTAACACAGGTAGAAGCACACCCCTTAATGTATAGCCTATTAATAATAGAGCGATGTGAACACTGATTTAAAGATAAACGTTGTGGGTGGTTAATTATTACAGTGTGGGGTCTGATAGCAAAGTGCTTTTATATATCAATCCCTAATAGCTGTTCACAGAATCGGCACGTGTTCTTGCCCACCCAGCAGTGAATGAATAATTGAACAAGTGGTTGTGGCAGGAAAGGAGAAGAAGCCTGGATTAAAAACACCTTACCTTCTCTTCTCTCACACACAATGTGTTATGGGACAGTAGATAAGACTGTTGAATAATTCAGGTAGTGAGCATTTCCTCTTGACTGACTGTTTACTGCTCTGTGGCATGGATGCAGCTGTTCTGTTCTGGGAGAAGAAGAAAAAATGCAGTGAAAGAGAAGAGAAGGGAGAATAAATGATAAAATCTGCATTTTTGAAAATTCTTTGGAGTAAAATTTACCTGTTTTATGATGAGGTCAGCGCTGTGTGACAGCACTTACCTGTTTGTGATTGTGAGCAGGTTTCTGTGCCATTTTAATTCAGATTTCCTCCTGGCTGTTTTGTCACTAACCCAAACAGCCCTAAAGCCTATAACTAGTGTGTTTGTTACATGTTATATCCTAAGATTGATTTTCCTCTTTTGTTTAATGTGACTTATCTATGACACCTAATTTCTTTCTTGTCCTCTGAGGATTTGAACCGCTAGTTCAGCATCTGTGAAAATCTTCCTGTAGATTAACCCGTGTATTTTTTCATTAACCGCAAACAAACGTATTGAAGAAAGTACTAGAAGCATACTGGATGCCTCATTGGAAAATTAATGAACTCCAGTACTGCAAAAAATCTGTGAATCTGCTTTCAAATATAAAAAAAGAAGAAGAAAGAAAACTACATCAAACCAAGACCTGCTTCTGGCCTTTAAAACTGCATGCATCAATTCTCTTAGGAACTGTCTCATGCAATTTTATAAGAAGATCCAAATTTTATAAGGCTGTTCTAAGCATCTTGCTTTTTTTCTGCTGACTACGGCTCCCGATTGCTTCGATATTCTCAGAACAGCATCCTTTATATCTTTTTTAAAGGCCAAAATTGGTCTATAATTTAATAGATGCCTTTTTAGCATAATTTCTAACATAATAATTGCATTGTTTGGAAAATGTTTTGAAACATAATAATACAGTTGTGTGTGTGTGTGTGTGTGTGTATGTGAGAGAGAGAGAGAGAGAGAGAGAGAAACACAAACCTCTCTGTCCTGAAGACTTTGCTGTAAAGAAAAAAAACAACAAAACCCTTATTGACACTGGAGACTCCTTTGAGAAATCTTACATATTTTATTATTTCAATAAATGGGCATTTTTTAATAATCCATGTATAATAATAATAATAATAATAATAATAATAATAATAATAATAATAATAATAATAATAATAATAATAATAATAATAATAATAATAATAATAATAATAATAATAATAATAATAATAATAATAATAATAATAATAATAATAATAATTGTGGAGTGTCCATCAGGTATAGAATCAGTAACATATTATAACAAAATTAATAATATAAACCTTGCAGCTGGCACAAGTCTCAGATCTGCTATAATAGAACAAATATATTGCTTCTGACCAACCAGAATTGTGGTACAAATGTTAGATGAATACATCACTTTTTTAGGATGAGCATGATACTATGATACAGCAGCCCTGGAGCAGAGAGGGTTAAAGGCCTTGCTCAAATTCCCAACAATGGTGCTTGACAGTGCTTGGGCTTGAACCTCTGATCAATAACCCAGAGCCTTAACCACTTGAGCCACCACTGCCCCATTGTGCTATGTAACTTTTGGCTTCTTGCTCAATTGCCCAACAGTGGCAGCTTGGCAGTGCTGGTGCTTGAACCCGATCCTCCGATCAACAACCCTTAACCACTTGAGCAATCACTGTCCCTCTTGACCCACCACTGCCCCACTATAAGGAAATCCTCAAACTGCCTAGCCAATTAACAATAGGATACCTTCCAGTTCCAAATTTGATCCATATTTTACCCATACTTGGCAGGTGAGGGTGTTAGTTTTAATGATTGTTGTCACAGATGCCTTCTCTTCGACGACAGCTTGTTTTCCAAAATGTCACTAAAAATGTGACACATTTCTCACTTATAACAACACTATATACATAATCAGTTCATTCATATCAACATCAGTCATTATATTCATAATGCTATATTTTTCATTCATTATTGTTCAGGCAAATTCTGTTTTATGCCCTTATTATTCTATTTTATATTATTTCTGTTTAATTTTACTTTTAAATCCATTTTTGACTATTTTTGGTCTAACTATTTTTTATAACACGGACCGTCATAAAAAGCATTTGTACTGTGTATGATTGTGTATGTGTCAAATAAAAAATTTAATAGGAATTTGATTTTGGAATAAATCACATTCTGTTTCAAGTTGTTGGCTGGCTAGATCCTTCACCTACTAGTTATGACACTGAGTTTGAATAGACCTTAGTCTCAGTGGCAGGCCATACATTTCACACCTAGGCCTTCACTGGTGTCCTTCCTGAATTAATCCACCTCTATACCATCATTATGACGCCACGGCAATAGATACTAATCAACCGTTACATAGCAAAGTGAAAAAGAAATTAGGCTACAGAATTTCACACCTCATAAGGAATAATCCATTTTATTACAGTCCGCCTTGAAAATGCGTTTCTAAGAATGTCTGTGACCAAATCGATTTCTTCTCCTCTGTCAGCCATTGTGAGTTAAAATATATATATTTTATTTAGTTTGTGCGGTTCGCTTCCTCTGACTACTCCAATCATCCAATCAAAGGACGGGAAATTGCTGACATAATCGTATGCCTGCTAGATGGCCCCAGTGATGCCAACTCGAAATCTGATTGGTTAAGGGAACAGTTTCATTGCCACTTATTTTAAGCTACGGGCGCCTGCACTATTGATTCTGAAGGCCTTAAGGTAGATTTCTTTCACCCTGGAAACACATGATGTCGGCCACTGGCTGAAATATGATTGGATAAATACTCTTATCATAAATATACACTCCTGGAAGCAGCGCAACCAAGAGAAAAGCTATGAAATGTAGAGAATAGACTACTGGGAATAATTTAGTACACATTCATGGAAAATTGCAAGTCAGTGATTCTGTTTAGGCCAGCAGAGAAGGCCTTGCTGGCCCTGATGGCCCACCACTGTCTTGCCTGTTGTCCCATCTTTGCTACAGACCTTGAATGTGATTCACCACGAATCGTAGAATAAAATGTGTCATGTGTACATCCACATGCCTCTGCTTCCTGTACACTGAACTTACATTGCATTACTTGGACTATGAGTTCTTTATTAAAAAGTATTGCTACATGAGGATGTAGACATGGCTCAGTTAATGTGCATCTCCAAAGCTGTCATAACTGATTTACTGTCCCTCACATCACATTTCCCTGTAGATGGACGCTAACCAGATTGGACATCCTTTCAACTGCCGTCACATCCTTACTGGACAGCAATGCTTTTGACACGTTCTGCGTTTGTCTGAAGGTCTTACTTATTTTTTCGTCTTACATGAAAAATGCTATGCAAAACAATTCTTGCTCTTGAAAAAGTCATCCCAAACTAGACATGTAGTACAAGAAAAACATGACTGAAAACCACTGATAAGGGTGTCTCAAGGTGCAGGTTTATCAAAATAGGAAGAGGCAGCAGTAACACACTTCATGGTTCTGATGACCTTTATGTATAAAGATATGTGAAGCCAGTCAGCAGCCAGTACAAAGCATTGTAAAGCCTTTGAGTGCTGTGCTTCTAGGGATCTATCCATTTCAACGGAATACCCAGCACTTAAGGTCTGATTTTGGAGCAAGGCCATTTATATAAGCTCACTTAATTACAATCACTGTAATGAGACTGGTTTAATTGCTTCAAGTCAATGTTCCCATGTGTTAGACTTAAAGAAAGACAGTACCATTTTTTTTTTTTTGCCATTTTAGCAGTGGTGATAAATAAAACCCAAAGCTCAGAGTCTGGACAGGAAGATTTGTGTTCCAGCATCAATGTTGTAAATCCAAACAGCTGTAACAGTGTTAATCACTGTCATACAAGTTTTTCCTCCATTACCTTCTTTATATTGTTTGTTCATATTAGTATGGAGTGTGAATGCTATTCAATAACTAGGAAGCTATGGAGAGTCTACTGAATAGTACTATATTAACACATATGTCAGTAACTAGTACTACGATAATAGTACTATATGCAGTCAAGTGAAGCTTTTATTGTTATTTCAACCATATATAGTTGGTGCAGAACACGGTGAAATGAAATGTTCCTCCAGGACCAAGAGGTGCTATATAAAATGCGGAGTTTTAGAAAACAACGCAGAACTAAGAACTAAGTTACACAATTCTACATAAGGTACAATAGTGTACACAGAGAAGTGTACAGTTCTTTATACAGTCAATCTAGTACTACATTAACACCTACTGAATATGAATGCTTTCTTAATAATGACGAATTAAGTAATGATAATATAATGGTTTGGTTTTACCAAGCAATAATAATCACCAAGACACAGATCTCCTGGAGACTGTGGGAACAAGACCTACTAGCTAAATAGTCACTAGTAATGTGTTATCATGTGTTCATAATATCACAGTAGTCTTGTAGATTAACCAACACTTTAGACATTATCTAACACACAATTTACTTCATTACTACCTCATTCTGTAATATTTGGAAGAGTAATTTCAGGATTATGGAAGGGAGACACATGCACAGAGGAATTTATGTGAGCCATGTCATTTCTGAGTGTGACTGGTGATTATTCAGGAGGACCTTTAAATCCCTTACGCTGGCAAAAAAGAATTATGGGAGATAACATCAATCCTACTTGACTCTAGCGAGAGTTTAGCAAGAGTCCCATTTTGTAGGGCAGTGTGGACATTGACTTATAATGACACGAATAAGAGTTCAAACAGTACATGACTGTTTATAATATCATGAATGATTTTAAAAAGACTTTTTGTAGGTACTGAAATGTTGGTGCAGTGTATATATATATATATATATAAAGACATAGTTATATAATTATTGCATTTTGCATAAGTCTCTATCAGGAGAGACATCCATGTGGGAGGATATTCTACAGTATACGGCCAAATATATGTAGACACCTTACCATCATTCATGGTATATGTGAATGCTGAACATCACATTCCTTTGTTATAAGTCGGTCCCCCTTTTGCTGCTGTAACATTCCATTCATTCATTTCAGAAGGCTATCAACTAGAGTCTATTATTTGGCTCAAGCCACAAGAGCATATTGACATCTGATCTGGCTTCAAATATCTATATGTAAAGATCACTTTGCACACAAAGGCATTGTTGTACTGGAACGTGATAGAGCTAGGGCCTTTAATTACAGTCAAGGAAAATCTTAAAGATACAAAGACATTCTAACCAATTGTGTCCTTTCACCTTTGTGACAATAGACAATTTTGAGGAAGAAGCAAATATGGCAATGATTTATTTTTAACATAGAGCTATACTTGCAATACTTGTTGAAGAGGCAGGTCTTTAGTGCTCAGTTCATTCCACCACCAAGGTTCCAGGACAGAGAAAAGCCTTGATGCATGCATTCTGGATCAGTGGCAGATGTTGAATAGCACACAGAGGCAGACATGCCAAGAGTGAGTTGCGCTAGTTCAGTCATAAATAACAACAAAGAACGTAACCAGTACTTTACTGGCCCCTGTAGATATGGCCGGATCCTCCAAAACACCTAGGAGAAAAAGGGCATGAATCAGAGTAGTGATGCGAGGTGACAGTTGTTTACGCTGTGATTGTGAGATCTGTTGTCCAGGGAGAATATACATTCTTGACATGGGAGTGGCACTGGTGGCTCAGTAGTAGGCTTCTTGCCTACTGTTTGTAAGGTCCTGGTTTAATTCCCAACTGGTGCCCAAACACCAGCCACTGAATCTATGGTTTTAGAAAGAGCTCCTACCTTTCTGGTGACCTGTCCAGGGTGTACTCCTGCCTTTTGCCCAATGTGTGCTGGGATAGGCTCCAGCAGACCCCCGTGACCCTAATTAGGAATAATGCAGGTATAGACAATGGATGGATGGACATGGGGGTGTATCTCCAGGGATGTCTGTCAGCACAACATTGCTAGAATTAACTTTTAGCTGATGGGCTGCAATCCATGATGAGATGTGTTCCATATATATTGAGTATCAATGCAGAAACCATTCCAAGCCGCTTTTAAAATTTTTTGTCTGTAGACAACCAGCAATGCCATGCTACCATCAAGTGCTAAAAGTCACTTTATCAAATTATTATATATTAAACGGTTCAATTCACAAAACTATATCCTTGCACTCAACCTTTGTGAACATACGGCATACAGAATTTGAAAAATAAGCTCCGAGCTTTGGGCTGAAATATGGTACACTAGTGCTTTAAGAGAAATGAATGTGACCTCTACATATAATGTGAAATAAATAATAAAAGGCTATTAAAATGCAGAGACCTCAAGGACAACATGTCATATTACCCAAGTACTTCAGCTACTATTCCCATGGCACTCAACGGCGGACATTTTTGATTAAGGGCCTTGACCGAACAATTTGTTATGAGTGTGCTTCATGCGGGTTTTGGGTGCAGTGCCCTCCAGAGTTACTGGCCCTCAATGAATATGAATAAAAACTTACATAATTGTTTTTTCTGTTCCCCAAGGTACACAGTGAGAATATAGCAATGAGTTACAGTAACAGTAAACAGTTATATGTAGTTGTAGAAGTTATATGTATACAGTATAACACACTTTATGTTGGTTTGCAAAGAATGCAGGAGGATTTTGGCAGCCTCCAAACTAAATAAAGGTCAATGTAAGATGTTTTTACAGCAAATGCTTAGAATAAAGGGTGAATAAATTACTGCACTAAGGTTGCAAACACTATATAAACAATGTCTATTGGGAATATATATATATATATATAAAGACAGAAAGCAGTCAAAACTTCAAAAACAGAGAAAGCAAATGGTCTAAACCTGAGAAGCATTCAGCATTCAGGAAATAGTGCTCATGCTTATAGGTTTAGTAAAATGATGGCAAAACCTGAAAAAGAATGCCCATGATACAGATGTTTAAGTCATATTTAGGAAAAAATAGTATACAGATGTGCTACAATTCAGGTGACTGTAGGTGTCGTATTGTCCCGACCGGATTTAGATCAGGAAGAAGAGCAGTGGCTCCTGTAAAGGCGGAGGATCTGGATGTGACATATATGATACATTCAGGTCTAGCAGTACAAAAAAAAAATGACACCAGAGAGAATGTGATCATGTGACTCTTACACGAGCTGTCTCAGTGTCTCTATGCATGAGAATGAGACTGGAAATACTCAGAGAGGATGTTAGTGGTAAGGCAGGTTTATACCACTCTAGCACTTTATATCGAAATGATATAATGCATTCACATTTACATTTATATTTACAGCATTTGGCAGATGCTCTCATCCAGAGCGATGTACAAAAGTGCTTTGAAGTCTCTATCAATGAATACATTAACACTGGTTCAATAGGTCACAGACTTCATAACATAACATCAGCCTAAAAACTGTTGGGAGGAATTTTACTTATTTTTTAAAAAAAAATTTATTTTAAGTACATACAACAATACATAAAACCAACAGGGAAAATTAGTGCTTCAGGACGAGGTCTGGCGTTTGAAGACGGTCAGTGACTCGGCTGTTCGGACATCTAGGGGAAGTACATTCCATCACCTCAGTGCCAGTACAGAAAAGAGTTTTGATGTATACTGTACCTACCTCTTACCCTGAGAGATGGTGGGACCAGTCGAGCAGTGCTAGTAGATCTGAGAGAGCGTGGTGCATTGCCAGGAGTGAGAAGAGCTTTGAGGTAAGCAGGTGCTGGACCATTCTAGGCTTTCTTGGCAAGAGTCAGTGATTTGAATCTGATGCATGCAGCTACCAGAAGCCAGTAGAGGGAACGCAGTAGTGGGGTGGTGTGGAGAGAGCTCGAAAACAAGTCAGGTCAATACTTATAGAACTGAAAAGGAGTGAGCCCAGGACTTATCTATGAATTGGTGTGACTTGGGCTAAATTTGAGAGACTTAAGGAAGAAATAAGGCAGAGGCTGTGAGATAAAACATAAGCAGGTCTTAGTGAAGAGGTTGGGACTGGGTCAAGCTGACATGTTAAGGAGTTGAATTTAGCAATTAGTACAAATCAGTGAGTGGGTTAAAAAATTGCTTGAAGGAGTTACAGACATATATAAAAGATGAGGTACTAATTTTTACCGTTGAAGGAATTTATAATGTTTGACAGTGCTCCAAAAAAAATTAGTAGGGGTGGCTTGGAAAGCTTATTTATAATTGAAAAGAGGGTTCGAGGATTACCTCTATTGACACTACTGATAATAGGTCTGTCACAGAGACACAGCAGAAAACATCTTTGTACTTAAGCAGCTTTTGAGGGACATAGCACTTGAAAAGAATGTTAAATTCTAATAGAAGTAAGCTGGAATTTAAACATTATAAAACCCTAAATAGAACTAAAGCCCTTGACCTCTATTGTTTTTGTTGATCTGCTGACTCAGGGTTTTCCTGAGCTACTGTATGTGCATATCAATGTAAAATTACAGCAGGACACGCGACATGGAGTTCAGACCAGTGTTTGACGGATGGACTGAATACTTTTATTGTCATAAACCATTAGGGAGGACGGTGTCCTGAATTGTTATAGTGCTACCAGTCCATAACCTTCTTCTTGATGGGTTAGTTATAAGCCAGACAAGCACATTATATTCAGTTGAAGGCACACAGTTGTGTACTGGGGGGTTTTCTCAGTAATGATACCATTTAGCAGGAGAGTTTTGTTGGTTATCTTAGCGCCACGAATTCGGCATTGTGTATTGATGTGTAATTTCCTATGTGACTGTGAATATCTACCTGCCTAAGGTGGTGGATAACACTAAAATTGATTAGGGTCTGTAATTGGGTTATGGACATTGATTCTAGGGAATTGTCTGCCTGTAAGACCAGACTGTAGTAAACGCGTTGTCAGCAGGGCAGTAATCATCAGCTAGCGTCTGGCGGAGTGATGTCCATAGTGCTGATGCTGAGAAACACACAAAGACCTGGAGAGTAGCCCAAACAGAGCAAGAACAAGTGTTAAGAGCGATATAGCTAGGCTGAGAAATAAGGTGAAAAGGTGAAAATAGAGTATGTGATGGTGAAATCAACCTGTGGCACAGAATTATGAGAGGTGATGAGGATGGCATGATAATGAGAAGTAAGTCTGGAATAATGTAATAGACACATTAGCCAACACCATCATCCAGTGGCAACCAGTAGAGCAGTGCTAATGAGACAGTAGACACTTACTCGCATAGCCACTGCATGACGGTCACAGGGAAAAGACTCAGACCTAAGCAAAATCAGAGCATTTAGGGAAGTCAGTGGACCATGAAAAATTAGTCTCGAGCAGGGTTTTACGAACATTTAGGAGACAGTAAAGCCTTGGTCTGCAATTCAATGACCCCCTCAGCACAGATCTATTTATACTTTTATCCCAAGCTGATATTATTTATAGGTGTTTTTGTTTGTTTGTTGGTTAGTTATATTTATTGTCTGGAATGAGCTAAAATGGCTTTATCCTCAACAATTCCTACATTTTTTAATCAATTATGTCATTAAGAATAAATTAACCTTGACGTGTATATATAATGAAAGTGCATGCTTGCATTATTGTTATAAAGCAATGTGTGTATTCAGTCTGTAGTGTCCTCAGCTGTCTGTCTGGTGTTTCACTGTCACGGTTGTGTGTCCAGAAAGGCTCCATTTGTTTTCTGTGTCTTTGGGGGTTTTCGTTCATTTCCCATCTTTCTCTTTCTGCAGCACTGTGGTGCCCTTGTCGGCATGGTAACAGATGAGTTTATATGGCCAGACACAATCTCACTCTTGCAGAACATCTGGGAGCATTTCTCTTACCCTCAGCGTTCACTTTCTCTCTCTCTCTCTCTCTCTCTCTCTCTCTCTCTCTCTCTCTCTCTCAGTTTCAGCCTATGTGTGTTTGTGTACGTCACATGTTCTATAACACTACATACAATCAAAGACTTCAATACGTCACTAGATGGAGCTCCATGCTTAGATCCAAACCACATTGAACATGTTAGAGGCTTAATGTAGTTTTTACACATTTCTTCAAATTGAATTCAATTTGCTTTATTTGTATAGCACTTATAACAACAACATTGTCACAAAGCAGGAAAACCCAGCATCTAAACCACTAATGAGGTGAAACCGGAAAGAAACAACTCCCTTGAGATGGCACATTCAGAACAAGACTCAAATGGGGAACACTTCTACTTATGCTTCAATTAAGCAATTAACAAAATTTAATCCTGTTTGGTAAATATCCCATCAGACATTTATAGGAATATATACAGGAAGCAATATTTTTTTTTGATATTCCACATACATTGTGCATTTGCTTTATGTTCTTAAAGTCGAGGAGTATCAGGTATAAAAAGAAATCATGTGTAATAAGCATTTTCAGCTCATCCATTGGTGACAGGTGGAGCAGAGCCTCGTGATATACACCACCAACCGCTTGCTCATTCAAGCAATTACCCAATCAGCCAATCATGTGGCAGAAGCACAATGCCGAAGCTCAAAGTTACATAGCAGACACAGTGGGGCTGTGGTGACTCAAGTGGTTAAGGCTCTGGGTTGTTGATCGGCGGATCAGGGTCAAGTCCCAGCACCACCAAGCTCCACTGTTGGGCAATTGTGTAACACCCATAACCCTCTCTGCTCCAGGGGCACTGTATCATAGCTGCCCCTGCACTCTGACCACAACTTCCTTAGCTGGGATATGCGAAGAAAAGAATTGCTGTGATGCATTTGTGGTGATAATAAAGGCTTCTTGCCCTCAGTTCTTCAATGTCAAGACCTTCGCATAATATTAGCCTCAAATTAGAGGAAAAATCAATGATCATGGCATGGCTGTTGTTGCCAAATGAATTACTTTGAGCATTTCAGAAAGAATAGCCAGAATTCAAGAGGTTAAGAATGAGTAGATATTATAATATAAACTCTTTGCAAACACAGTGAGCAGAAAAGCATGCCAGATGTTGAGCAAATGGGCTACAGCAGCAGAAGACCACATTCAGGTTCCACTCCTGTTAGCCAAGAGCAGGAATCTGAGGCTGTATTTGCACAGGTTCTTTTCCAATATTCAACTCTCCAGTTTCACTGATTAACCCTGTCATTAACGTTACCTCCTGAGGCTGAGTTGGCTGTATTGAGCACAGTTGAACAAAGGCACATCTTTAACTCCTCTAAACAAGCTACTGGTGGATGACTGTGTGTTGTTGACTTTCAACTGCCTATTATTGGGTTCCTTTAAAGATTTACTAGATCATAGACCATAACATAAGTCAAGGGTGATAGCTTCCCAACTTACTTGTGTTTGAGGCTATATTGTAATTAATGTCATCAAAATCTATGGTCACAAGATGCTGCTGCTGGATTCTTTAATTCCATTTCCGTACCTCAGAGAGCACGAACAGCTTTGTATACATTTTAAATGAAATTAGGTTATGATTACTAACTGCTGATTCACAAGCAAAAGATATATATATATATATCTGTGTGCACACCTGGGAAAGTGCAAATATATATATATATATATATATATATATATATATATATATATGTGTGTGCACAATTCAGCTATTCAAAATAATTCAAAATAATGAAATTGAACACCAAGGATTTTGAAGATTGCATATTCTCCAAAGTATCCTAGTGTTCCATCATGCTTGTTGAGGAAGTCACAAACAGATTTCTCCTTATGGACTGTCCATTTGTCATCCTGGAATGTAAATGATCAGTGCTTTTGCTCAGACAGGAAACATCCATCCATCCATCCATCCATCCATTTTTTGTACTGCTTATCCTACATACAGTAGGTTCACAGGAAAACTGAAGCCTATTCCAGGGACTTAGGCCAACCTCTTGCCAAACCCTCACATGGCATAATCAAGCACACACCCATTCACACACTACAGACAATTAAGTGATGCCAATGTCTTTTATCTGGGGAGGAAACCAGAGAACCCAGAGGAAGCCCGGGGAGCATGCATACTCAGCACATATAAGGTGGAGGTAAGATTCAAACCCTCAACCCTAAGGGTGTGAGGCAATCGTGCTGATAGGAACATAAAAAGGCAAACTCATAGTTCCACTTAATGTTGTAGAATATCCATGAAACTGTTAATACTTACTTTATACCTCACCAGCCTCTGTTGTTTTTCTCTTTTCTGTAGTTAATAAGCCGAAAAACATCTTATCATGTTGCTGAGAAGCTGTAAAGCACTCGGTCTTCAAGACTTTCCAGTGTTTGGAAACATACTGTGTGTTTCAAATCATCAACTTTCTATATATTCTCCTTAAAAATAGCCTCACCAAAGTTCAAACTAATGTTCTTCTTAAAGGTTAATGTGAATCACTGCTGTAGAAATAAAAACATTATAGTCTGTATGTGTAATTCTGTGATTTGGCTTGCTTATTGTAAGAGTTTTATTGTAAAAGAACACCTAATCAAAATCGAGAGTTCGAATTGTAGCATAATGAAGCAAGGGCAAAACAATACTGTTCTAGTTTTAGTACGTAATGATAAGCTTTATCAGAGCCCATGATTCTTCACATGTGAGGTGCACAAAATATTGGATTTGACTAATGATTACAGTTTACTTAAAGCATTTGTTCCATATTCATCCGGAACATCCACCTACTAGTTACTCCATACTGTTCCACTGCTGATGTAAAGGGATACAATAAGCAAAATGAAGAGATGTCAGCAAACTAAATTCCACTGAGCCACCATTTAAAGTGGTTACGGAAGACATTAATTTCACCCACTATGATTTACTGCTGACAGGCTCATGTATCTTAGTGCACTAGCAGTTATGCATAAGGAGAGATGGGTTTTTTTCCCCCATGGTGCGATGAGCAGTGCATACCCTCATACTGTGGCTCAGATCCATTAGACTAATCTCCTGCTGTAATTGGCTGGTTCTGGCACTCATCGTGCAGGCTTATGCAATCCGGGCCAGCAGCACACTCTTGTTAATGTTTAAGCAGTCATTTGGGTAACGGGTGCAATTTCAGCCAACAACAGACCTTGCAACTTAACACAAGCTATTCACAGGAAAGCAGTGTCCATGACCTAATCCAGCACGCCTTTATGAGATATACTTCACTTCCCCCAGGACTGTGACCTATCAACAACAGAGAGAGAGAGAGAGAGAGAGAGGGAGAGAGAGTCATAAATGAAATACACACACACACACACACACACACACCTAACAATGTGCAAAGACATGTTTTAAATATTTGTGTAGTTTTTGAGATTGAAGAAAAATGCACTGCCTATAACAGCCTCCACTCTCTGAGATGACATCTTACAAGATTTGGAAAATATTCCATAGTGTTGAGGTCAGGGTTCTGTGCAGGCCACTGGAGGTTCTCCACACCAACCTCATCAAACTACCTGGGCTTAGTCATGGTGGAAGAAGAAGGGTCTTCCCTAAGCTTTTGCCTCAAAGCTGGATACATACAATTGTTTTCATTTCTGTAGCATTAACATAACTGTTCACTGGAACTAAGGGTGCAAATTCAGCTCCAGAACATTATCCATCCTCCACCTACTGTTGGCACTCTGTGTTCCAGTAGGTAGCATTCTCCTAGCATCCACTGTCCCAGATTTGTCCATCAGACTGCCCATCAGAATTGTCCACCAGAGTCCGGTGATGGCATGCTTTAATTTACACCACATTTGGCATTTCACATAGCGTTCTTAGGCTTGTGTTGCTTCCAGAGGCCTGTTAGATCTCTGTAGTGAATGATGCAACACAGGAGAGGCTGTTTTTAACTAATACCTACTGCAGCATTTAGAGGGCCTGGTCTTAGAGTTTGTATGATCTACTGTTTTGTGGCTGAGCTGCTGTTAATCCTAGCATCCATTTCAAAACAATAGTACTTACAATTATGTTTAAAGTGCCACGTTTAAATTTACTGAGCCCTTCAGCATGACCCATTCTACTGCCAGTGTTGTTGTATGGAGAATGAATGGTTGTGTGCTTGGTTTTATGCACCTGTGAAAAACCTAAACTCACTTTATTCAGGCCCCCTGGAGCAGGTTGGACTGGGGGCCTTGCTCAAGGGCCCAACGGTGGCAGCTTGGTGGTGTGGGGGCTTGAACCCCAATCTTCTGGTCATCGACCCAGAACCTCAACACTTGAAACACCTAAACTCAATAATCTGGAGGGTCTACATGCATGTTCTCATACTATATATAGGACAAAGAAAGAAAACATGGTACATTTAGTTTGTTTACAGCATTCGGTCATTAATCCTTTGTAACTGCCTGGTCAGGGTAGTGGTGTTTATACTTTACTTTCTCGTCAGGTTATATTTTTGTGATTGAACCAGCTACATTCAAAAGAAAATATTGTAAGCAGGTACAAAAACTAGTTGAGACCAATTATGATCTCCCTCGAGTGATGTAGCTGAGGTTGAGGAACTGTCTGAGCCAGAATTTACATTTCTACTGCTAGGATTTTATTCAGGAGCATAGTGACTTATATTTAATTTGAATAAAATCCCTTCTTATTCAGGCCCTGCCCATTTCAGATTCAAGTCTAGATACAGTTGCATTACATTACACCCCTAATATACACTATATTGTATATTCATGATGTGAGACCTGTGAAATTTATAGCGCACTATTTAAATTATCATACAGCATTAGAATGTGCCAAAGGTTTCCTGTCCATCTAAATGGAAAATAGTTCTATAACAACAACGCCACAGTCCTAAGCACCAACATATAGCAGTTCCACTGTTATGTCAAATTTATATCTGGGTGCTATGAGTCCATTGTTTTTCTAACCTAATCAATAACAGAGGCAAAGCTGCAAGTCTCAATCTGCCCTTGGAGAAATGGTTTACACACTTTCCCTCTTTATTTTTCTTTCTGTCCCTCTCTCCTTTCTTTCTCTCACTGCCCAGGAAATGACTGCCAGCATCTATTATCTTTAGCCGTTTGCCCTTCAAGTAGTGTAATAACAGAATCTATTTGCTTTGTTGCATTTCCATCTTTATGGAAATGGCTATGATATTAACGTTGATTTATCATAGTGTGGCTTTCAAATAACGCAGAGGCCAGCCCTTGTGGTTTAAAATGTCACACCAAATAACCTGTTTTCGCCGCTGCGCTTTCACTTTCTTTCCCTCCGACTTAAAGCCTGTTTGATAGCTTATCAGCGGTGTGTCTCATTGGTATGAGACACAGGGACAGAGGAGAAGAGAAGGGCTTTGCTTTTTCAAGGATGTGCTTTTGTCTTCCTACGTCCCCTACATTATTCATCAGGAGCAGCTGGGAGTTAGAGGAAAAGATCTGTGCGTTCTCTTTAGCTGCTCTCCGCTAAACCTGCTGATGACACTTCTGACACAATGACACCACTTTGCACACACAGGTCAGTACTGTGTCATCTACAGTCTCCTTTCATCAACTTTTACAAAGCATAACAGTACTAACTTTAATTGCAAGTGCTTGCAAACTCTAAATCTAAATAATCATTAACGATACAGGATTATCTGGATCCGATATTTTTTGGAGTAGTTCGATCCATCAGATGTAAGTTACACTGAGTAGCCTAGTTCTACAGTGCTTTTGTTCCTGATTTAGTACAACTTTAGTCAAAAGACCTGTAGTGCAAATATGCTGTATAAGAACTATTTCCTCTGACATACTGTATGTCAGATACCCACCAGGGAAGAATGAAGACTAATGCATACTTCATCTGAGGCATGTGAAAAGCCAGCAATCACATCTTAAAAAAGAAGAATCTGCCCTCTTCCTCATACATGAGCTCAGAGAAGCCACCCAGAGAGCATGGTCAGTGGGTCATGGTCTACTCCTGCAGTTCTGGTTCTTTCACTACTCTCACAATGGTGGTATTTTATCGCCTGTGTCTGCAGAAACTCCTGAAGAAGAATGTTATAATGTATGATGTAAGAATAGCTGCACATATCTCTCTTGCACTCTGGAGAAAGGCTTAAAACTGTATGATTTAAAAGCACAACGATGAAGGTAAGAAAACAGTTATTTTATTCACTCATATTCCACTTTAATAGGAACAGTATCATTTATGCATTTATTCAATCACGTAGCAGGAGCACAATGCAAAAACCGTACAGGTTCAGTTATTGTTCACATCAAACATCAGAATGGGGGGAAAAAGTGTGATTTCTCTGTCTTTAAATGTGGGGTGGTTGTTGGATGCAGATGAGCTGGTTTGAGTATTTCAGAAACTGCTGCTCTCCTGGGATTTTCAGTGAGTGACAGTTTTGTGAGTGGAAACACCTTGTTCATAAGAGAATATGTCCAGATTAGTTTGAACTGCCAGGAAGTATACAGTAACTCATAGAATCACTGTTTACAGTAATTGAGTGGTGAGCAGAAAATCATCTCAGCAAGCACAGAGCATTGAAACTTGAAGTGGATGCACTACAACAGCAGAAGACTCCACTGGGTTCCACTTCTGCCAGCCAAGAACAAGAATCAGGCTATCATGGCCACGGGCTCATCGAAACTGAACAGTTGAAAATGAGAAGAAGAATCACCTGGATATTTTCCAGTCTTCAAGTGTCCAGTGCTCATGATAGCCTCAGATTCTTGCTTTTGGCTGACAGGATTGCAACCTGACCTATTATATTTAAGCTATTAAAGACTTCCTGTCAGCTTAAACCTGGTTATTTTTTCTCTGATCTTTCTCATCAACAAGTTGTTTCAGCCACCAGACCATCAACTCTCCAACAACAACCATGCTATGGTTAAAATCCCAGACAACACACTTTTTGCCCATTCCGATGTTTCATGTGAACATTATCTGAAGCTCTTGCCCTCTATCTGCATAATTGTATACATTGTTTTGCTGCCACATGAATTTGGATAACTGCAAATGAGCTGGTGTACAGATGTTCCAATTAAAGTGGAGGGTGAGTGTATATTACTCCAATTATGTACAGTATGCAACCCAGCTAGGGTTAGAAATAACATTGTATTTAATTGTAATGGGTTAGGGATACTAATAAAGCTTATATGAGCATGTTCTAGAAGAATCTGTTCAAGTTTGTTGGTTGCATACTTGGAAAACATACACTTTTAACCATCCATCCATTTTCTATACACACTTTATTCCTAATTAGGGTCACAGGGATCTGCTGGAGCCTATCCCAGCACACACTGGGTGAAAGGCCTGGACAGGTCACCAGTCCATCACAGGGCCACACATAGACAGACAACCACACCCACGGGCAATTTAGAATTACCAATCAACTTAATGTACATGTTTTCAGACTTTTGGAGAACATGCAAACTCCACACAGAAAGGCCCCTGCCCTGTTCGAACCCAGGATTCGAACCTCACCTTCTTGCTTTGAGGCAACAGTGCTAACCACTAAGCCACTGTGCTGCCCTGCTTTTAACCAAGTTAATGATAATTGGTTCAGTAAGTGTGTATTTCCTGCCCTTACAGAGGAAAGGCTCATTGTTAATTGGTTAAAGAAAGAGTGGGAGGAGTTTTCCTCCCATTAAACCCAGATTAGACTATTAGCGAGGGGAAAGTTTTCAGTTTGTTGCCGTTTTGCTGCACGAAAGGGGTGGTGTCTATCTTGAGACAGAAGATTTTAGCTGCCGACTCAGCAATTTACTTGAGTTTCTTTATTTTCTTGCATGTGTTTGCTTTGGTTTCTACAATTCTACTCTGAATATGAGTTTAATTGAGTTTAATTGTTTCCCGCCGAAGTTGAGTGCTAGAGATGCCATTCGCTCGTTTGTGAGTTGTGTAGCCATAGCTCATAGGACGATTGACTACAGAAGTGTGTTTAGGCCAAATTTAGTTTAATGCTTGTGACAAAGTTTGTTTAAGCATACAGTACTTGAGTTACTCATATGTCATGTAATAACTTAATTTATGCGCGTTTTATTCTGCTTTTTTATGTAGAAGTCTAAATACATAATAATTAATGTCCTTTTATTTCTTAAAATGATTTAAGTATACATTTATTTAGTGTTATTCTATCTTAGTATTTTTTTGTAAATAAATGTTGTTGTTAATTGTTATTCACTCATAGTGAGTTGATTATAGTTGAGCATATTGTAATATTTAGTTATTTTATTGGGAAAAACAGCTAAGGCTGCTATTAAGAGACTAACTATTAGTAACCTGGTGCTCCGCTCTATATAGTGAATGTTGGGTAGGGGGCATTAAATGTAGAAATTATACAGTATTAAAATATAAGTGATAATTAGAAAAATAGGGCAAGTTGTTATTTCACTGTACTAAATCAGCAATGCTTCTAACATTTTTTATGGTTTAAACTCATCACCTCCTAGTGACAGGATGAGGATGAGTAGCCCCCAAGGCTACTGCCATCTTCAGCAAGGTTTGCCCCCTACCAGGTATGAATTGTTCACATGGTCCAATTCATGTACTGTGAATGAAAAACACAGCAGAGAGAGAGAGAGAGAGAGACCTACAGAAAAGATATGTCTTTGCACATAATCTATCAAATATGCAGAAGCTTTTCTAACTTCTCATCCTTTTAAAAGTGTGCAACTGTGTGATAATGAGAAAGACTGGCAGAAAGTTGTGAGCTTTAGGCTAATTATGGGAATGCTCCAGCTTTCTTTTACATATACCATACCCAGCAGTTCTGTAGTGTATGTGTATGAGGTAAAGAACTCCTTGGCTAGCGAGTTCGGGTTCTAATGAAACTCTAAGGGCAGTAAGTCCTGAAATAAAATAAAGTGGCTTGTGGTTAAAGAAAAATCATCTACAACAGGGTTGTGTGATGGTGGGTTACCTCCCAGAAAGCAGGTTTGAAGTGTTTATCCATCACATAGCATAGCAATTCCATTTTGTGCTTGAAGAATGACATTGTACTTTTTAAGCTGTCCATAATTACGTTCAAAGCTGAGGAAAGTTGAGGAAAGTTGTCATCATGTACAGCGTGACAGTTATAAACAGCTGTTACAGCTCACTAGCCTCTCATTGCTCTCTCTCTTTTAAAGTTAATAATGCAAATAAATGCAAGACGCTCTAGGTTGTCCATCAAAGGTACTCTTCTGTGCCAGAAAACCCAATGAAACAAACAGCTTGACACTGGAGACTCACTCCAAATCTCCTTCACCGTATCAACGGACGGCAAATAATACAAGAGCATTAATTAAAGCCTGTGATTTGCCTTGAAGCTAGCTACTGTTGTCAGAGCTGCTGTTATGGAAAATAAATCATTAAACAATTCATCAATCAATTACTTTAATTAATTAACCTTCTGACCAATCCGATTAAAGAATTCAGCAGCACAATCTAGTGTGTCTAAACCCTTCTCTCTTCTTTTTTCTTAAATGAAATAGCACTCTCTCTCTCTCTCTCTCTCTCTCTCTCTAAGCTATAAGGTTGTGGGAATCATTTACTCCTGGACTAGTAGAAAGGCTGGTTCCATTTCTCCCCGTCTCACTCAATAAAGGCAATCACCCCCTCTTTCATCTCACACTCCTCACCTTGTCATTCCTCATTTAGTCTACCTCTCTCATCCCTCTCATGTTTGTCTTCCCTCTCTCATCCCTTTCTCTCTTTCTCTCTCCATACTGAGAGGCTGAATGCCCTTAGCACTTTAAGGAAATGAGAGCACTTCTGTAAACATTAGCATAGTGAAAGGTGTGGCCCAGGATCTCGTTTCTCACTTCACTGTGCTGTTGGATGTAAACACATGTACACACACACACACACACACACACACACACACACACACACACGTTCTGACTTTTCCTCACAGTAGAACACCATGGTGTGTGTTTCTCTTAAGAATACAAGTGAAAGATACACACTGACAACAGAGAAATGGATTTGAGCTTGTGGTTGTTTGAGTGTGTACTAATATTTCCCTGCTGCACAGAAACGATATTGTCACTTAATCCCAGATGCATTGAGGTACTGTGTTTACCTTCTCTGTCATAAAACCTTAATTATAAGGGAGAGAGCATTGACCTGGGTGTTTTTCTGTTTGCCTGCATGTTGTGATACTCTTGGGGATTAGGGAGTTTATTGGTAAGAGATTGCATGCCCTTGAGAATACTGTCTGTGTGTGTGTGTGTGTGTGTGTGTGTGTGTTTAAAACTGTGGTGATAAGGGAATCCACAGCAGTGGGTGTAATTCTACTGTAAAACACTCTTGATTGCAGTTTGATCTGCCTCAGTATGGTGTTTTATTCACACTGCCAGCCAGCGACAGGGACACACACACATGCTGGGACCTGGGAAGAAGGATTTGAAAGTATAACGCAGATAAACCTGTGCAACGTCATACGCAGATTTAAATGACAGAATTGGCTTTCAAGAATTCAATTCATGTTAGTACAAGATATCTTCACTAACAGCGATTCCATTTTGCTCTTAACCCTTCTGTTTTCCGTCCCATTAAGGGGTCTTAAGATTGATCTGAGACATAAGGATCACTTCAGATTGATCTGAGACATAAGTGGGGTTTAAAACACAAGAGACATGAAATAAAGTTAAATGATTCCAGTGGATATATGGTCTATAACTCCCTTTCAAACAATAATGAGGAGAAATCTGTTTAATATTTCAGATTTAACTCTGTTAGATCGCTAAACAATGGAAGTGCTATTCATGTATACACCAATCAGGCATAACATTATGACCACCTGCCTAATATTGTCTTGGTCCCCCTTTTGCTGCCAAAACAGCCCTGACCCGTCATGCACTGTGTATTCTGACACCTTTCTATCAGAACCAGCATTAACTTCTTCAGCAATTTGTGAAACAGTAGCTCGTCTGTTGGATCGGATCACACGGGCCAGCCTTCGTTCCCCACGTGCATCAGTGAGCCTTGGCCGTCCATGACCCTGTCACCGGTTCACCCCTGTTCCTTCCTTGGATCACTTTTGATAGATACTGACCACTGCAGACAGTATCTATCAGATGCTTGCCCATTTTTCCTGCTTCTAACACATCAACTTTGAGGACAAAATGTTGACTTGCTGCCTAATATATCCCACCCACTAACAGGTGCCATGATGAGGAGATCATCAGTCTTATTCACTTCACCTCTCAGTGCTCATAATGTTACGCCTGATTGGTGTAAGACATGAATCAATATAATCATCAGAAATATAGCATTAACCTATGCGTCAGCTTTTAATGACTATTGATATCTGTTGTGTTTAACTGGTGCTCTAAATCTGTAACTTTAGCTTGTCATATTAACAATAGTATTGGCTATGACAAAACAAATGGCAAATTTCTGAAATAACACTGGATAAAACAAAACCATGTGTGTGTATTTATTAGAATTATAAAAAGTTACATTAACATATTTGTTACATATACAATAAAGCACAGTGAAAATCTTCTCTTCACACACACCAGCTTGTTAACCATGCTACAGCGCCGCTGGTGCACAGAGGGTTAAGGTCTTTGCTCAACGGCACACCAGTTACACATTTACAATGCTCAGGCTTGAACCCCCGACCTCTGGTCAGTGACCCAGCACCGAAACTGTTGAGCCACCACTGACCACAACAGGATAACAAACTTGAGTAGTGAAAAAACAAACACAAACCCGAAAGTGTGTCTGTCTCTACAGCACATGACAATGGAAATCTTGGAAAACAGTGTGTGCATTACAAAAGTAGATGCTGCATTTTGCGACACAGTGCAAGCTACCATGTCTTTGTTATACACCTAGCCCCCCCCCCACCCCGCCCCACACACACACACACATTATGTCTGACATGATCTCTGAATTTTAAGTCCATATGACATGGAATTTAAGTGCATATGTCACCATATTTACCACCCAGCTGTTTTCAAGTACACTTTTGACCAGTTATTATTGGATCAAGTTGACCCAAGGACCTTAAAAGAGATGTAGGTGGATGCATGATATGTTATTATTAACATATTATGATATGAATGATCTTTTTCCGTGTCCATGTTTTGTTTTTCCTAATTTTTTTCTAATCTAACAGGTTATATAAAACATAAATCAGGTTAGGTTCACCCAAAGGCTGCAAAGGGTTAAACAGGGTTAAAAGTAACAGGCTTGAGATTTTAGCACAGAATTAACAAATACACACAACATACTTAACTATAGCGAAGGAGGACATTGAGGACTCATATTCAGCTGTACACAACTAAAATTGACTTTTTTCTTAACCACTAATGGATGATCTGTTCAGATATGAGATGCTAAATGGATTCACATATTAATGCAAAAAAAAAGTATTGAATAATTATACTGTGCATTAAACAATTTTTTTTTTTTTTTGCCTTATTTTTTTTTTTTTGCCTTATATGTTTATTTTATGTCATCTACATTACTACATTAGTAAAAAAAAAAGAAGAAGCATTTTCTACAGCTTATTTATTTATTTATTTATTTATTTATTTATTTATTTATTCAAAGGATAAAAACTGTACGTACGTAAGACAAACATATATAATAGGCCAGTTTTCAGGAAAGTGCGTATTAAAGGCTTTTAGGGATTACCTGCAAAAACAGAAGCAAGTGTGTCAGTCGAAGCTCGATATTTTACAAAATGCTTTAAAAAGATTACCATCCAATTTTCTTATGAAACAGTATGAAGTGTACCTGAGAGTACTGATGCAGTTTTAGAAGTTTTTTGCTTTAGAAGCAAAGAGTCTTCATCTGTTAGTTTTTAGTTTAGTGCTGTCTGTTGATACTTAGAGTTTTTTAGATAGAAACACTCACTTTTCGAAGGCAGATTTGCTTGACAGTTTGTCTTTAAGGGATTTCATGATAAATTTTGTTTATGTATATATATTATTATATAGTTATAGTAGCTTGGGGCAGGTTGGTATATAGGCCTATCATGTTCAGGTGTTATAGGACCCTGACTTATTAAATAACTCAACAACAACAATAACAACAGATTATATATATATATATATATATATATATATATATATATATATATATATATATATATAAATCACTCTCTCTCTCTCTATATATATATATATCACTATATATCACTCAAAATTTTTATTGTTTTCTAAGTGTGAAACACACGAAATTAGCCTGAATAGAAAATATAGCAAAAGAACAGAACACGCTGACATGTCAGAGTTATTAATAATGATTTTGATGGAAACCACCTTTTGCAGCAATTACAGCCTGGGCATTCTAGCTGTCAATCTTTCAAGATAATCTGATGAGATTTCACCCCATGCTTCCTGGAGCATCTCCCACAAGATGGATTGGCTGATGGAGTCTTCCTCTGTAGCTGAAATCATACAACTGATCCCAAACTTTTAAGCGGTAGTATATATATATATATATATATATACATATATATATATATATATATATATATATATATATAATTTGGTCTGCATGTTTTGATGCCCGGATGCCCAGATGCCCTTCCTGACACAACTCTCCCATTTTATCTGTGCTTGGGACTGGCACTGAGTCAGCTCTTTAGTGGCCGGGTTAGCGCCCTGCCTGGGAACCAAACCTGGGCAGTGACAGTGAAAGCACAGGATCCTGCCACTGGACCACCATGACATAATATGATATGATATGATATGATATGATATGATGTAATGTAATATAATATAATATAATATAATATAATATAATATAATATAATATAATATAATATAATATAATATAATATAATATAATAATTAAAATATACAATAAGGGAATATAGTGAGACTTTGTGATGTATAGGTCTTTTTAATGTGTTTTTTAAAGTGATTTATCTGAAACATGCTCAAAAATAGCTTTGAATGTTTATTTATTTATTTATTTATTTACCAATAACTTTCCATATGGCATGACAGTCACTGACCCAGTAGCTTTCAGCTTTAACAGATGAGTGATTATAATATTAGCTGCACGGCACCTCGGGACCAGCAGGGGGCGCGCTAACAGGTGTTTAACCGTTAAACTGGCGATATACACTGTTAGAGAGGGGAAAAACCAGAGCTGTTATGTAGTGTATGTTGAATTATGACTTTAAAACGACAAAGTCTTGATTGGGAAAGGAAAACAGGAAAACGTAAGGTGAAAAAGCTGAAAGGTAAAGTTGTTTTTTTTTTCCTTTTTGTCATTTTATTTTGGCTTAACCTTCAGAAAAACTGAACAAACCGCTCAACAAACCATGGTCAAGAAGATCGAAAGATATGATCACAGAACGCTGAGACATCTCGTTTCTTTCTTTCTTTCTTTCTTTCTTTCTTTCTTTCTTTCTTTCTTTCTTTCTTTCTTTCTTTCTTTCTTTCTTTCAGTTAGCCATCAAAATAAACAAACAACAATAGAAAGCCCCCCATGTTACATTCAGGTAAGTTATCTGCATCTTAACATGAGGAATTTTCCAGAAAAGCATGTTATAACTTCTCTAATCATGCTTTTGCACTAAAAGAAATGAACACCAGCTGACTAAAAGATTATTTTAATGTTTAGACAGAAAGTGTTAGAGCTGATTAGCCTGTTGCCTGTGTTGGTCTCCCTTCTGCTGCCAAAACAGCCCTGACCCGATGAGGCACACTAGATCCCTGAAGGTGTGCTGTGGTATCTGACACCAAGATGTTAGCAGAAGATCCTTTACATCCTGCAAGTTGCGAGGTGGGGCCTCCATGAATCGGACTTGGTTGTCCAGCACATCCCACAGATGCTGGATTGGATTGAGATCTGGGGAATTTGGAGGCCAAGTCAACACCTCAAACACGTTGTTGTGCTCATCAAACCATTCCTGAACCATTTTTTTGCACATTATTCTGCTGAAAGAGACCACAGCCATCAGGGAATGCAGTTTCCATGAAAGGTCTGCAGCAATGCTTAGGTAGGTGATCTGTTGGATTGGACCACACAGGCCTGATTGGCGTAAATACATGTATATATGTGTCCTTATTTCCTCTAACAGCAAATTTGACAATCCCAATTTTATATTAATGTACTTCTGTGGTAATAGCTTATTCACAGCTATGTGTACAACATATGCTACACATAAAAGCATGTTATTTAGCAAAAAATAAATATATATAGACTTGTTAAAACTATAACACTGACAGTGTTTTAAGAAGGAAAATATACATCACTCATTTCAGATCGCTGGCTAGCTTGTATGTTTTTTTTCCTGCTGTGAATGTTTAATTAGCCGAGGTCGAAATTGACATTATTCCAACCTGTAAATTACCACTTATGAAGTGGTTATAAATGCAGCTTAGGTTTTTCATCACAAGACAGCTTTTAGGAGTTTTTTTTCTACTTTGTTTGGTCAGTAAGCTGTCTTATTAACTGCACGAGAAAGTGAAGGACTGTTCATATCTGCTATGTAAGGGATAACAGGAACTTGTTACATAGCTGTTCCACAACATTAAATGCAAATATATACCAATCAGCCATAACATTATGAGCACTGGCAGGTGACGTGAATAACACTGGTTATCTCCTCATCTTGAGCAGGAAAGAATGGCAAGCATAGCAGGAAAGAAGCAGGAAAAATGGACAAGCGTAAGGATTTGAGCGAGTTTGATGAAGGGCCAAATTGTGATGGCTAAACGACTGGATCAGAGCATCTCCAAAACTGCAGCTCTTGTGGGGTGTTCCCGGTCTGCAGTGGTCAGTATCTATCAAAAGTGGTCCAAGGAAGGAACAGTGGTGAACCGGTGACAGGGTCATGAGCGGCCAAGGCTCACTGATGCATGTGGGGAGTGAAGGCTGGCCCGTGTGATCCGATCCAACAGACGAGCTACTGTTGATCAAACTGCTGAAGAAGTTAATGCTGGTTCTGATAGAAAGGTGTCAGAATACACAGTGCATGACGGGTCAGGGCTGTTTTGGCAGCAAAAGGGGGACCAAGACAATATTAAGCAGGTGGTCGTAATGTTATGCCTGATCGGTGTATCTACTATCTTTAAAAAGTACAGCATGTCATTATTTTATTACAAAACGTAATCACTGGCAAATCAGTGGCTTAAGAGGAATAAAAAAAACTTAAGTGTGTGTAGTGCATACTGTAAAGTACAGGACATCTCAATATCACTTCATCTTACTGCCATGGAGACCATGGAGAATGTGAGATTTGAATATTGAGTCTAAGCATAAAATGTAAGATAAAAAGAATTTTCCTGAGGCGATTTAATATTCAGTCTTAATCAAGTAAGTGAAGGTCTGCTTACAACAGTGATGTTGCATCATCTTTGCAGTAACTTGTCTGAACTTTTATTATTACCTTTTTTTTTTATAGTCGTAGTCGCGTGTGCTCTGTTGGACATGAGTATGCCTATAGATAGAGACTTTGTTTGTGTGCTGTCTTTGGTGACACTGAGCAGTTTGGTTTGGGGACGTGCGTGTGCTTACAGCCGAGGTCGCGGAGCAGATGGCTGTCCTCGTATCCTCAGGCCTGTCAGCATGTGAAGGGAGACGAGCTGGGCTCTGTGTTCAGCCCACGGAGAGTCCAAAGTCTCACAGGACAATGCCATGTCCATGACATTTGGGTAGGACACAGCCTGCTTCTCTCCATCCCGCTCTCACATTCACTCTCGCCACCATCATAAATATTTCATTCCTTTTATGTTACATCAGTCAGAGTGAAATGGTGCTAAACAAGATGGACTTTGACATGCCTCCTCGCAGCTGCTTATTATTTGTCCCAGACATGGGTCAGTCTCACTTACTCACACACACACACACACACACACACACACATATATATAAATATATATATATATATATATATATATATATATATATATATATACACACCGGTCAGCCATAACATTATGACCACCTGCCTAATATTGTGTTGGTCCCCCTTTTGCTACCAAAACAGTCCTGACCTGTCGAGGCATGGACTCCACTAGATCCCTGAAGGTGTGCTGTGGTATCTGGCTATATGTTAGCAGCAGATCCTTAAAGTCCTGTAAGTTGCGAGATGCAGACTCCATGAGCCCCTCCTCGCAACTTACACCACTTAAAGAATAAGTACAAGAATAAGTAAAGGATACTCTTGATAGATACTGACCACTGCAGACCGGGAACACCCCACAAGAGCTGCAGTTTTGGAGATGCTCTGATCCAGTCGTCTAGCCATCACAATCTGGCCCTTGTCAAACTCACTCAAATCCTTACGCTTGTCCATTTTTCCTGCTTCTAACACATCAACTTTGAGGACAAAATGTTGACTTGCTGCCTAATATATCCCACCCACTAACAGGTGCCATGATGAGGAGATCATCAGTGTTATTCACTTCACCTCTCAGTGCCTGATCGGTGTATATACATATACATATATATATATATATATATATATATATATATATATATATATATATATATTGTGAGCACAGCACTCACAAAACTCCAACACACTACCACATGCTTGTGTGATAGTGATAGATAGCGGAGTTGTGCAGTGTTTTCACACCTTTTTCCCCAGATCATGTACAGTGACATTTTGATCCATTTCGGTCAAGTGTGATTTTCAAGCTAGCATGCCTCAGAAATCTCATCTCAGGCCCAGAAATCATTCACTTTATGTGTGGAAGCTGTTCATTTCTGGTGCCAGGAGCTGACCTGGCTGAATTGTAGCTGAACAAGTAGAATTGTAGTTGAACTGGTCAAAATTTTCATGCTTCCTTTTTGAAGCTTGGGAATGGAAAAAGTGTGTGTGTTACGGAGGAAAGCGGCATTCAAAGTGACTACAGCTCACTGAATTTTCTAATATAATACAGTTTCCTGGTCCAGCTGAAAGGCTTTGCACAAATCTAGTACAAAATCAAAACTGAATTGAATATAGTTGTTAAATGAACATTAAAAACAATCTTATGTGAGGCGTAATAATGTGTAGATATTTGTCTATGTGAAAGCAAGCCTGTGTTAATGATACGCTCTCCTGAACAAACCCAGAATTGATCTGGTTACAGACGTGAGCTCCGGGCCAAATTTTCGGTCAAGTGCACTTAAGATGTGGACAGGAGGTGTGGTTTATTTGCTTTTTAGCCCTTGTGTAATTTATTCCCTAGGCACACACTTAGAACAGAATATTCGGTGTAGATTTAAACACTAGAGCACTTTGGGTAGAGTCTGGGGATGATGCTGTTAATATCTTGCTTTTTAGTGGCTATGCTGTGTGGACATTTTAGGTGACCTAATCCCATCTTTGAGATCATTTCACCTTCCAATAAATCACACATCGGAGCTTGTTCCTGATCCTGAGCAAAAGTATTAGCTTGACTGTCTGTATCTAAGGAAGAGAATGAGAGTGGTGTGTAACAGGCTAATCTGTTATACATCTCAGTGTTACAGTTTAGCTATTTAAGATCTACACTACCAGTCAAAAGTTTGGACACACCTTTTAATTCAATGTTTTTTGTTTAGGGATTTATTTTCTACATTCTAGAACAATACTGGAGATTTCAAAACTATGAAATAACACACATGGACTTAAGTAATCCATATGTAACGACAACAAAAAACAGTCAGTTGTTATTTTAAGACATGAAGGTCAGGTGTTCTGGAATAGTTCTTGCAAGAACAGTATTGTCAAGTGCATTTGCAAAACCCATCAAGCACCATGATGAAACTGGCTCACATGAAGACCATCCCAGGAAAGCAAGACCAAAACTGACCTCTGCTGCAGAGGAGAAGTTCATTTAGAGTTACCAGCCTCAGAAATCACCAATTAACAGCACCTCAGATTAGAGCCGTTATGAAGGCTTTACAGAGCATCAGTAGCAGACATATCTCAATATCAACTGTTCAAACGACATTATTGTGTATTTCGGCCGCCTTCAGCATTGTTTTACAATGTAGAAAGAAATAAACATCAGGAAAGACCATGGAATTAGAAGGTGTGTCCAAACGTTTGACTGGTAGTGTACTTGTCAGTCTACAGTAATATTCTCCAGCTTTTAAATGGCTGTTTGTAGATAGCGATGCCAAAGTGTCAGAGTGCTGGTGTGTGTGAGTGAATAATATCCTTACGGTCACCTGCTTCCAAATTCAGCCACCTTTCGAGCCAAGGCAAAACAGCCTGGAGGCTGTGTGTGTTCAGAATTGTCCATCTATATATGAAAAGTTAAAGAGGGAGGCTGTCATGAGATAAGAGCCAAGTGGCACCAAGCCTGCATGGCCTCCCAAACACACACACACACACACACACTTTTAGGCTCTGAATGAGCAGGTATTGTTTTCTGGCCTAGCCGAAAGCTGATCCTCTTACTCCGGCTCCTATCAGCGTCACACACAGAGGGCAGTGGAAGCCTGGTGTGCCCTGATGGCCCGATCTGAGAGCAGCACAAAACACAACTCTCACTGTGGGCTCCTGTCACACACATCTGTTCCCAGATCAGTGGAGACAACTGGACAGTCTTTACTTTATCAGATTGGCTCCTCAACAGGTGAATGGCTCATTCTCTCTCTCTCTCTCTCTCTCTCTCTGACACACACACACACACATGCATACAAACACACTCCTGCATATCTGTCTGCTCCAGACAGGCTATGGGAGCTATGCTGTTTGAATTTAAGTAATTTTTAACCTGGTGTTTGGGGGCAGGATTGGCCTCTAGATCCACTTTTGGAATTTCATTTCTTTTAAGCTCAGACAGACTGATATTTGGAAATGCCATCTGCTTTCTGCACGTAAACAAGGTAATACTCCATATCTGCTCTCATTTAATTGTGTCATTGCATGTATACTCTGTCACTGCATGTCTGGTAGAAACAACATTTGATCGATTGATATCGTGGCGCTGTTTGAGTCTCCAAATCGCAAATTCAGCCTATCAAGAGGTTTTTTCCTGTGACTACAGCATTAGTGTTGCTTCTTGGAATTCGCCTTGTTGTCTCTCTTCACTTTTACTTGAATGGATTTAAAACAGATTTTTTTTTGTTACTGTCACTCTTGGCCTTACTCTTTAATCTTTGCTCAGACTCTGTTTTGATATGAAAGCTCTGAAAATGAAGTCCCACTTGGTTAAGGACACACTTTTGCTTATTAGCAGAATTCTGATCCTCTTTTTTTCCCCATCCAGTTTGAAGCATTTGGCATTAGGCTTCGCGATAGCAGCAGTCATATGTGTGTATTTCAAATGTATGTGTGTGTGTGTGTGTGTGAGTCATGAATGTGCATTTGGGCCCTGAGGCCATGCCCCAGACTCTCCATCTGTTTCAATTAAGGAGAGTGCAGGACGCATGGCACAAACTGCCTGGCTTAAATGTCACTGCCACACCATGAGGGCTTTAAGACTGTAACAAACATCACAACACAGCTAAAGATCTCCGCATCGACACGAACGTTAAGTCTCTGTTAACTGCCAACAGGTAAACTCAAACAAATCTCTATGATTACAGACCATCTATTGGTTAGGATTAATTAGCTCTGGGCTTCTGAAGCGGAACATTTTCTCAACCGTATTTTCTCATGCCTTTGCTAATCTCATTTTCTGATAGGGTTAACCTGGGAGCTGTTAAATATTTGCTTTGCTGTTAATATGTAAGTGCAAAATGCAGCTCGAAATAATGGGATTTTCCCACATTAATCACGTTACGCTATCAAACAGTGACCAGCTTAACACCAGAAGAAGCTGCTTAAAAAAAACATTTACATTCGTGAAAATGGATCACATTACGATAAAAAGGCGACGCATTTATATAAAGACCCATGTATTTGCAAGGTTCTCTGACTGAAATAGTCTGAATGACCATATGACATGACAAGAACCTGTTCTTTTATTTTTATTGGATTTTCCCCATCAAGCAACTTTTTGATTCTAATGGAAGGAATTCATTTGATTGCATATTCTTAATAATTAGTTGATTTAATTTCACTTGAGCCTTGCTTAAAACGTGTGTGTGTGTGTGTGATATGTTTACATCACATTCAAACATTACAGATTTAAGGGTGCATTTGGTAGGATTTTAACTTAATGAGCCCATCCACCTTTCCATGCATTTAAAAAGCTCCGCCCCCAAAATGTATGGTGGTTCAAATAGATTTGCTATTAGTAAGGACTGCTTTCAGGCAACACTTTCATTCACAACTTTATAAATATGCAAACTCTCATCAAAATGGTTTTATAAGGACGTCTATAAAATGACTGATAAGAGTTCAGTCCAAAATACTTGAAGCAAACCTTCTGGACCAGAAGGCAGGTTTCCAGTTTCCAGCTGTTTACTACACTTGTTCTGAAAATTTTTTTTTTGCTCCATTTCAACATAATTCTCCACGTTATGTGTACTAATGAGAAATATTTAAATGACTATTGGTTGTTTTTTGGGGGGTTTAAGCCCCAGCACTGCCCAGTTGCCACTGTTGGGCCCTTAACCCTCTCTGCTCCAGAGGTGCTGTATCATGGCTGACCCTGCGTTCTGACCTCAACCTCAAAGGCTGGGATATGAGAAGAAAGAATCTTTGTGACAATATATTTCAGTATAGTCCTTCTTTCTGATCGTGTGATGTCAGCTACTGTATCTGAGTTCTGGACAGTGATGCAATATTGCTGAAAGCTTGAGTGAAAAGTCTTAAACTGACTTTACAAACCAGACAGGATGCAGTGCCTGTGAGTCCTGTGAGTCTGATATCAACATGTTTTATCAGTAGCTGTTTTTGAACATTAGATCCAGTGTGTTTTCTTCTTCTGGGATGATTCAGTACCAGTGTAGTCGCCACTGTTTGATTTGTAAACCGTCTAAAACAGATGATGCTTGTTCTTTCCATTAAAACAGATCGGATACTAAATACTATTCACAATAATGAGCATATCTACAACGTCTCTGTGCTTCTTTCTGAAAATTTTCAACAGAGCCTACGTTTCATTTGCAGCGTGGCTGCTGCTTTACCGGGTCGTTTTCACGAGACGTCTCTCGTTGTTTAAGTAATGCGGTCTGAATCTCAATGAGCCTGATGCAGCATGTTTATGAATCCAAGAGTGTTGAGATTGCAGTTGTGTCTAAAACACAGAAACATATATTGCCACACACACACACACACACACACAGCCTTTAATTTTTAGCTTGGTTTGTTAATGCGATCTGTCAGTGTTGATGTGGGATAGGTAAATAATTGGACACAGTGCATTGCACTAGATGACTTCCTCGGTTATTTGGCTTCTTGATTAGCAGAATAATTGCATTCAGCACTTTAGACAGTAATCATGGGTATTTCCAAACACTTATGTAACATCTGTCTTACAGCAATCATCTCTCTCATAAGCATGATCTCATAACAAACAGGCCTGGAGGAGTTGCCTGCTCATTTAACCATTTCAATAAATAATAATAATCATAATCATAATAATAATAAAGGATGCATAAAGTGTACAAAATGTTAACACATCAGCTACTTCCTTCCAGTTTGTAATTTTTAACCAGTGAAAAAAAGCATTAAATTGTTAATTGTCTCGTGATATAATTTGTCTGGATGTAGATATTATTTTGTCATATCACCCAGGCCAGCTTTCAGGTCATCAGATTTTCATCAGGCATTCAGATGTGACATACATGATCACTGCATTCATCATTAAGAAAAACTCTTCTCCCCTTTTACTGTTTTCTCTTTAAATTCTTGTGGAAGAACGAAGACACTAAGGTTCCAGTGGTTTCATTTCAGTAAATGGTGGCTCTAGTTTCACGAATATGACCTGCTACAGATATTACACTTCGGCTAGGAAATGACCATTTCGCAGCACTTGGGTTGAAATTTAAGCTGAGCTATGGATTGTGAAAAGACTTTCCTCTGTGTTTGCCCATGTCTCTGCCCTTTGCTCTATTTGTCTCTGTGTCCTTCAACCCCTTTGTGCGTTATTCCCACACTTTTCAGAGTGCATACCGTAATTCTTTACTTCACTTGTAGCTTCCAGAAAGACTGTACCGTGATGTTTAATAACTGAACTGGTCTATTTGTTTACATAAAGTTTAATCCTGATTACTAGAACAAATGAGTCAGGCCTTTAGTTCATGACTAAGTGGGCTCTAATGAGTGGCTGTAGGGATTAGCGGTACGACTGAGTCTGATTATCGAATGATAGTAGCTTGAGACGCTTGCAATAATAGCCGCAGTACATCTGTGGATTTTGTTTGCGTCAATCTTGCTAAATTACAAACCGTTAGATGCAGAGAAGGAAAGAGAGGTTCATTTTCATCTTCGGGTCACGCTACAGCCAACAACCCCGGTTCAGCTCTGACACACTTCGCCTGAACCATGAAAAACGACACGACTCCAGACACAGCAAACACAGCCTATCTGAGCTGTGGCTGTGAGAAAGCAATTTCATGCTTGCAGCTCTCTGCTATGACACATACATACAGAGTCAGTTAGTAAGGCAGGCTTGGTACTGTTCTTATTATGAAGACAGGAGACTATTATTGTTTTTCGCCTCACTGTTATTTACTTTAGAGATTCCAGGATTGGGGGAGTGGAACGGTACCCCAGTTTCATGATATGATCCGTATTCATAATACTGTAGCTGTAGCAACACTATACAGTACATTTTTGATAAAGCACTGAGACAGAAATGTCATTATTTTGCATTCATACCACAATTCTCAAATCAGACTGCTCAGGACGTGTCGATTAATTGACAGAAAAGAAAGCTGTCATACAAGACTTGTATGGTGTACACTCACATAATAACATACTGAGCACGCTATTATTTAATAAAGACGAATGTATAATTGTTGATATGGTAGAGCCTTTCTGTAAGGAGAATTTATTAGCAATTTTTGGAAGGAGTCTTCAGTGTCAGCACTTTGTACGATGATGTGAAGTCATGTGAAAGTCTTCAAGATGGAGGGTTTAGGTCAGGTTTCACAGTAAGGCATTTTAGATTAGATTAGATTAGATTAGATTAGATTAGATTAGATTAGATTAGATTAGATTAGATTAGATTAGATTAGATTAGATTAGATTAGATTAGATTAGATTAGATTCAACTTTATTGTCACTGCACATGTGGGTACAAGGCAACGAAATACAGTTAGCATCTAACCAGAAGTGCATTTTCGCAGTGCAAATAATTCGCATATATAATACGTATATAAACAATAAATAATTTGCATATATAAACAATATATCAAAATATATAAATTTCTTTTGTCTAAAAGAAAAGTGGTAGGACAGAATACATTCAATGAGCACCTTATTAAGAACACTAGGAATGTTGTAATACTGATTATGGGCAAACTTTTGCTCTCAAACATCTTCATGGCATGGATGCTCACATTCCTTTGAGGTTCTGGTCCATGTGGACATGACTTTCAGGTGCACTTTCATGCTGTGAATCTCACGTTCTACCACATCCCAAAGGTGTTCTACTGGACTTGGATCCAGTGACAAGGAAGATCAGTGAAGAACAATGAACTCACTGTCATGTTCATGAAACCAGTTTGTGACAGTGTCTGCTTTGTAGTAGCCATTAGATCATGGAAAATTGTAGCCATGAAGTGTCAAGAACACAGTCTGTGGCATTGAAGTGAGGATTGATTGGTATTAATGCCCCAAAGTGTGCCAAGAAAACATTCCCCATGCCATTCCACCACATCCACCAAAGAGAACTGTTGACACAAGAAAAGTTGGGACCCATGGATCGATGCTGTTGGTGTCAAATTCTGACCCTATCATATGTGTGCCTCAGCAGAAATCAAGATTCATTAAATCAGACGACATTTTTCCAGTCTTCAGCTATATAAATTTGGTGTCCCTGTGTCCACTGCAGTCTCAGCTTTCTGTTCCTGGCTGACAGACGTGGAACCCAGTGTGGTCTTCTCTTGTAGTCCATTCATCTCAAGGTTTGGCATGTTCTGAGAGGCTTTTCTGCTCAACACAAGTAGAGGGATTATCTGAGTTCCTGTCTTTCAGCTCAAATCAGACTTGGCATTCTCCATTGACCTCTCTCATAAACAAGGTGGTTCTGTCCATAGGACTACTTTTTAATACTTTCTAAAAGTAGAGACTGTTGTGCATGACATGAATGTTAGTCAAAACTGCTGCTAATCTGCTGAGGAGGTGTTCAGGTGATCCAAATAACGTTCATGTCAATCTATAATACATTAAAACTTTTCATTTGTGATACATCACTGTGGTTTTAGAGAGTTAAAGGAAAATAAGCAACTTTTTGCTGGTGGCTAGAACTTTTTTTCTCTTGATTTTCAACATATTAAGAGAAAAAGTATCAAGAAAGGTCAGAACTTGCTTTGGTCAGTTTGTGTTTCATTATGAAGTGTATTAACATATGGCTAAAATGGGGGCAAATAGAGATTTAATATTGTGGATCAAGAACTCTTAATAAACTTTGGAATCCAGGGATCTCTCCCACTAAGTATGGCAGAAAATCAGAAGCTGTAAACAATGGTATGGGGTGAGGTATGCGGGTTATATTTTTGTCTGACACTGGACACTCGGCTTATTTTACAGGGCAGAGGCAGGTGGATGTACACTTAGTGGATGTACAAATGTCTGTCCACTAGAAAGCAAACGTGTGGTCAAGAACAGGCAGGGGTCATACGTCAGGCAAACTGAGAAATGCAGTGCAGTCGAAATAAAAGAGAGGAAACGAAAAGTAGAAAAAGATCTTTGCGGTGCCGCCGAACAAACACTGATTGAATGATTGAGTCATGTATTTATTTATTGATATTTTTTATTTTATCACGAAAATATACTATATTAGATTTACGGCATGACTAGTAATCCATGTAGAAATGCTATGTGTGCATATTGTAACACTCCATAACATGCCTTAACAAAGCTATTATAATGTTAGAAGCTGTTTCTCATTTTCATTAAGCAGTCATAAGAAGTAATCTGAATGAAGTGTGTGTGTGTGTTATAAAAGGCATGTACTTTCTGCAGATGTGTCGAGGTTGTGGAAGTGTATAAAGTCTACAGCAGACTACAGTGATGAGGAGGGCAATATACAGAGCTGTGACAGTGCTGGGAAGAGAGACATCAGTGTTTCAGTGTGATCCGGTGGATTAGATAGATTGGAACAGCAGGTGTGTGTGAGACAGTGAGCGCCAGACACAAGGCAGGCACGAAAGTACACGTGTGGGATGGATGAAATAATATATGAACACCGTTACTCTCTCTCTCTCTCTCTCTCTCTCTCTCTCTCTCTCTCTCTCTCTCACTTGTTCCATTTTGGCTCTCTAAGGGGATTACCTGTCATAAGAAGAGAGGAAACTACATTGTATGTTTCTGATCTCTGAAATTTGACCAATTTTAGAGAGGAAGCTTACACTTTTTTGCAGGAACCTCAGGAAAGTATACTATATATATGAACACACCAGAAGAGAAGAAACGTTTTCTGTCTCTTCATTTACATATAAGAAATGGTACGATTGTACAATTTAGGCATCCCTCTAATATAAAGACATGCCTGTATATGTCATTCTCAATTTTTTTCAAAATTTGAGACAGTATTAGTATCCATCGTGTTTTGTTTTGGCTTGTAAAAAGTGGCCCTTCCAAAATGCTAGCCTTGCAGTCAATTATGGACGACTGCTCGCTTCCCACAATACCACCAGCACCCACACAGACGGAAACCTTCTAACGCAGGAGGTGCAAATGGAGGATAAAGATTTAACGTTTAATATCAGAAGGGAAGCCGTATTCATTTTTTCGTGGTATTGAACGCTAAAGCTGATGCGTGTGGTCACTGTCACCAGCATCTCAAGCAACCCAGGTACAAGGCTGAGCTGTGGCATGACATGAAGCGAGTCCTTGCTACAGTATATTTTTGTGGCATCATGAAAGAGATGTTTCAGAGATTGTTCAGAAGCAGAAAAAATGTCTGCATTTCAGTGTAAGTGACGTGTACAGATGAATCTGTCTAGGACATGAACTAACAAAGAGTTCAGTTTTAATTTTCAGGTGGTTCAATTTTTATGCACAGCCTCCAGCAATAATAAAGGCCGACTGTTTGACTGAAGAGTTGTTATTAAAGGATCCACTTCCTGTAATATGCCGACATCTAGCGCAGAAATTTGTTTGACAGATGAGCTTTTCCAGCCTTTTCTTTTTTTCATTTCTCTGAAAGTATTCCTTGCCATACAGTATAAATCCTCCAACACTATAGATTAAAGCACAGGTGGTGTAAACACTACTACTGCATGTGGAAAAATAGGATAATAATGATGAAGTAAGAGAGATAAAAATGTTCCCAGTACCTATTCACCTGACATCTGAAAGCCCCCTGATGAACGCTTGTCTTGATAACGCCACTCTTCTGACAGTCTATCTGTCCGTCCAGACAAACGGAAATTGCGGGTTTTCCAAGACAGCTGAGAGATGCCCGACTTCCCAATCACCCCCCCCACACACACACACATCTGACAGCTGCTTCTGAATGAAATGGCATTTCAAAGCTAAAGCAACATCTGTGTATTTTTTTTAATATGATGATGGAATGTCAAAAAACTGGAGATTGACTTCTTGGTACCACGGCATAAAGGAATCTTAAAGAATTGTTTTAGTTTGATTGGACGTTCGGTATGAACTGTAGATTGACTTGGGTTGATTTGTTATCGGAGCAGCTTTTAGCTTTTCGTAGTCGGATTAATTCGATTCATGAATGACAGATAGCTTTTCTGAATAAGAAACATGCATTTGTGAAGAAGGACAAACCTGAGCGAAAATCTTCCAAAAAGTGTCTCGCTAACACAACAGCCTCAGGAAAAATAAAATAAAATTAAGATACGAGACAGACAGAAATAAAATGTTGTACTGTATGTGTAACACGACAGCACAAAAGACAAACGATAGCTTACGGACGTACACTAGAGGAAACAGACACGATGTGATTAGACCATAAAGAGTGTTTGTGGCTATAATCCGCTTAACTAGCGCTCCACACTTTCTCACATTATGGTGAACAAAACATGCCCAATAGGCTAGCAGATAAATTTATGAATGTTTTCAAGTTTATTCATGCAGACTGTGAGATCAGATGTCCACTCTGAGGTTAAGAACTTACACTAATCAGTAGTGCTAACTAGCCAATGTAAACTATGCTACATCTTAATTCTCAACTTATAGGTCAGAATTGTGTTGTTTAGTTCGGTATCCAGAGTGTATTTGTTGCAGAGAATTTGTTGCGGGATTAATCTGAGAGGCAGGATTGAGTCATGCAGCGTACAGAGCTCTAAAGTTTTGTTTATCCCCTCAGCGTTCACACACATCATTGGGAGTGTTGTATTGATCTGTGCCATCGATGGCTGTGGTAGAAAAGCACTGGACTCCTCCAGAGAACACTGTGATTTCTGTGTAGGGCAGCGCTGTCTTAATAGTTCAGATCCTTAGATTGCGACTGGAAGGTTGTAGGTTTGAATCTTTGGTCTGTTATACAGGCTGTCACTGAAACTCCAGAGCTTAGATGTGTGCTGGGCTTGTGTCGTGATGTGGCGGATAAAGGAGTGTGTAAAATGTGTGTGTGTGTGTGTGTGTGTGTGTGCTAGTTCATATCAACCGTAACAAGAACCAGACATCCAGTCAAACATTTTATTTATTTATTAATATGTTTGTGCCATGAAAAAGAAAAAAGCCAGAGGTTGAAATGTATTCCAAGGTGCCAGCATTGCTAACTGGAAAATTCTAGCAGGGAATAAAGCTCTAGAGGGAATAACCACAAAACAGCTTGTGCATGTCAGTGGACCGGTCAGTGTTAAACAGTGTGTATGATAAAACACTGGTTGAGTTGACTATAGAAATTTAATAGGCTGAAATGATTTATATCCAATGATCTGAGCGTACAGATGGGTCTAAAAGTTTACATATTCCAAGGTTAAATACCATCAGCCTCACTTTTAGCTCAAATTGAGTATACACCATGAGCCATAACATTATGAGCACTGAGAGGTGCAGCAAATAAGACTGATGATCTCTTCATCATGGCACCTGGGATATATTAGGCAGCAAGTGAATATTTTGTCCTCAAAGTTGATGTGTTAGAAGCAGGAAAAATGGACAAGCGTAAGCTTGTGTATGCATAATGACTGTACAACACATAAAAATACATAGTGTGGTCTTTTATCCTCAATTTTACATTTACTCACTTTTAACTGTTGTGCCTGTGAGCTCTCTCACTGTGTTAATACGTCAGTGATGTACAGTGTCATAACTGACAGACTTTTATTTTGTAGAACACCTTGAGAGTTGCAGATCCTCTAGAAATTTCCCCCAGATTTCACTGATCGTTCGCTTTTGATCGATGAGGGCAATATAAGCATTTGAAACTGTTTTCTTCTTCATGTAATCATGTAATCTCCACTCCACTGTGTATGTAGCACTGGTTTATTGCATGCTGGGTAATGGCCATCCTGAGGTGAATTGCACTCTCACGGAGCACATATTCCATTACTTTTTCATATTTCCTCATCTCGTCTGCTTGCACGTACAAGTAGGGATCTGTCATGAGCTGATGAATCCATACGCTTTTGTCAGTATCACTGAAGAGTAGCGTAAATGTGTCTCATCACCGCTATTGCCCGGCGTAGAGCTATCACCCTTTCTAGCAGAGCCAGAGTGAAGCTGCAAAATAAATTTTGATCATGAGTGAATAGATCTCAATGTGAGCCTTTCTCTGAGCCGCGAGGAGGCACTTCCTCTTGTGCGGCAGTAGAGCCAAACACCTGGCTCAGCTGCCAGTAGTAACCCTAGGCAAATGCAAAGGCAATGTACTTAATTAGCTTAATTTCCTTGGGCTTAAGTGCCAACTTTTACCCCACTCCCCCTGATCAGCTTGGTTAGGCTTTTGATCTGTCATAAGCACTTCCTTTTTCATTTAGTTTTTACAGGCTTGACATTTCCCTGCAATTTTTTCTCCACACTGAATGTCGAATATGGTAAATGCCTTTCTCACACCTATTTTATGAAGACTGTGGAAAAAAAATAACGCATTAAGGTGTAGAATTATTCCTATTTCTTTGTGTCGGTTTTGCTGAATTACAAAATTTGTACGTTTGTCTATATATCCTGGTTGTAGAACCTAGTCAGGTGGATCTGTGAGCCCATGTCCCTTTAGGTGATAGCTCTTTTCTTGAAGTTAGCTAAGGAAAATCACTGCCTCTGAGGCAGCTTTTTACATGGATCAGGCATAACATTATGACCACCGGTCTAATATTGTGTTGGTCCCCATTTTGCTGTCCTCACCCGTCATGCACTGTGTATTCTGACACCTTTCTGTCAGAACCAGCATTAACTTCTTCAGCAGTTTGAGCAACAGTAGCTCATCTGTTGGATCGGATCACACGGGCCAGACTTCACTCCCCACGTGCATCAATGAGCCTTGGCTGCCCGTGACCCTGTCGCCGGTTCACCAGGGTTCCTTCCTTGGACCACTTTTGATAGATACTGACCACTGCAGCCTAGGAACACCACCACAAGAGCTGCAGTTTTGGATTCCAATTTGGGCCTTATCTCAATTGGAGATGCTCAGTCTGACCCTTGTCAAACTCGCTCAAATCCTTACGCTTGTCCATTTGTCCTGCTTCTAACACATCAACTTTGAGGACAAAATGTTCACCTGCTGCCTAATATATCCCACCCACTAACAGGTGCCATGATGAGGAGATCATCAGTGTTATTCACGTCACCTGTCAGTGGTCATAATGTTATGGCTGATCGGTGTACATCATCATTCAGTACCTTTTTGAGATATAGATTAAATCTTTGTACCATTCTATATGAAAATTTTTCATTATCAATTATCAATATAATTTTTCAATATTTCATTGATATTTACTTACCATGGGGAACCTTGGTTTAATTTTTGCATGTACTCTGGTTTTCTCCCAGTCCAAAAGCATTTTGTGTGTAAATGGGTGTGTAAGAGAGAGAGAGAGAGTGTGTGTGTGTGTGTGTCAGATGGGCTGTGATGGGTTGGCACCCTGTGCACCATGCCCTCCCTCTTCTCCTTTGCTCTTTGAGTCCCCTTGGATAGGCTCCAGGGTCCCTGCGTCTTTGTGGTACAGAAAGTGACTGACTGGCTTTACTTACCTGACTAGAACCCACAGCTACAGATAGAGTGAGGTCATTTGGATTGATGTGTTGTGGGCTGATAATACAACGAGGAATGTGATCAGGGCTGAGTCACTTGAACTGACACATGGATTTATAAGAGATGGGCAGATAAACATACCCGAGGATGCTCTAATCATATGGGAAACCTGAAGGCAATATAGATAGCAATATCTTAGCACCTCCAGAGAATGAATAAAATCAAAGTCTTCAACACATATGGCTTAGCAATGTGGAGTTATCCAGAAGGCAGTTCATCAGAAGGGGAATTGGAAGCTGCCGATATCAAGAAACAGAAACTTCTTATAAAGCATCGTCTTCTTCGTCCAAACTCAGAAATAAATAGTGTTGCCTCAACTGTTCATGCAATCACAACCCCGGGGGATCTGCTAACAGAATCCATCACATAGATAGAAAATGTGGAAACAGAGAAGGGTACCATAGAAGGGCTGCCCAACCATCATAGGAAAATCTAACCAGTGGCTGGAAAAAGGCAGGACTTCAAATAGCCAGGGTTGTTGTGGTGCCATGGTTAGGCATTGTGGATGATTGAAATACCAGTGACTCTGCTGGACTCAATCAAACTACAGTAGCCTCAGCTATGACTTTAACACACTTTGGCTAGTAAACATGTTTTACTGATAACTCTGCTACCACAACTATATCATACATGACTGGCACAAGGCACAGAAGAACTTGGCATTGCTGCCCACAACTAAATGAAACAGCTGTCTGTTTTTGGCTAACTGCTGTTTTTTTCATAGTGCTGCTTCTTCCCAACCCTCACAGTTACCCCCATCATTTATAATATCTGTGTGATAAATACTGACAGCAGAGGAGATTTTATGATAAAAAAAACCCCACCTTCCAAGAAGGAAGACCAATTTGTGGCATGGCACCCCTAACAGCAGTACACAAACAAGTGCTCGATGCTGGATCAAACAAAGCAAGAGATGTACAATATCAGACAAGCAGACCAACCCCTGCGAGAATCCAGCACTGATGTAGCAGGGTGCAAGATGAAAGCAGCTACAGCATACGCTGAGGTTTACAGTATAGGTTAAGCGCCTCAGGTGGTGGTCCGAATGGAAGTGTAGGGAATTACAGTGTGATTTTGCTCTGAATCCTCTCTCCTACAGAGCAGTTACAGCAATCATCATATTAACAGAGAAAGATCCTCAATGTTACAGGAAGATCATAGAATAGCAATGGACGAATAGAATCAGGAACATTTCAGTCAGAGGATACCGAATGTTCACATCTGACTCGCGACAGCTTTTATTGGTCCTTGACACGTCCTTCTCCTGAGAGATAGAGCCCCAGATAATACATAAAAAAACATATGATTCTGTGAGATCAAGTTGACCAAGCTCACTTTTCAGGTATTGAGTGTAAGAAGATGCACCGACTTTAGCATTAATGTGTATACACTATATTGCCAAAAGTATTCGCTCACCCATCCAAATAAACAGAATCAGGTGTTCCAATCACTTCCATGGCCACAGGTGTATAAAATCAAGCACCTAGGCATGCAGACTGTTTTTACAAACATTTGTGAAAGAATGGGTCGCTCTCAGGAGCTCAGTGAATTCCAGCGTGGAACTGTGATAGGATGCCACCTGTGCAACAAATCCAGTCGTGAAATTTCCTCGCTCCTAAATATTCCACAGTCAACTGTCAGCTGTATTATAAGAACGTGGAAGTGTTTGGGAACGACAGCAACTCAGCCACGAAGTGGTAGGCCACGTAAACTGACGGAGCGGGGTCAGCGGATGCTGAGGCGCATAGTGCGAAGAGGTCGCCAACTTTCTGCAGAGTCAATCGCTACAGACCTCCAAACTTCATGTGGCCTTCAGATTAGCTCAAGAACAGTGCGCAGAGAGCTTCATGGAATGGGTTTCCATGGCCGAGCAGCTGCATCCAAGCCATACATCACCAAGTGCAATGCAAAGCGTCGGATGCAGTGGTGTAAAGCACGCCGCCACTGGACTCTAGAGCAGTTCTCTGGAGTGACGAATCGCGCTTCTCCATCTGGCAATCTGATGGACGAGTCTGGGTTTGGCGGTTGCCAGGAGAACGGTACTTGTCTGACTGCATTGTGCCAAGTGTAATGTTTGGTGGAGGGGGGATTATGGTGTGGGGTTGTTTTTCAGGAGCTGGGCTTGGCCCCTTAGTTCCAGTGAAAGGAACTCTGAATGCTTCAGCATACCAAGACATTTTGGACAATTCCATGCTCCCAACTTTGTGGGAACAGTTTGGAGCTGGCCCCTTCCTCTTCCAACATGACTGTGCACCAGTGCACAAAGCAAGGTCCATAAAGACATGGATGACAGAGTCTGGTGTGGATGAACTTGACTGGCCTGCACAGAGTCCTGACCTCAACCCGATAGAACACCTTTGGGATGAATTAGAGCGGAGACTGAGAGCCAGGCCTTCTCGTCCAACATCAGTGTGTGACCTCACAAATGCGCTTCTGGAAGAATGATCAAAAATTCCCATAAACACACTCCTAAACCTTGTGGACAGCCTTCCCAGAAGAGTTGAAGCTGTTATAGCTGCAAAGGGTGGACCGACGTCATATTGAACCCTATGGATTAGGAATGGGATGTCACTTAAGTTCATATGCGAGTCAAGGCAGGTGAGCGAATACTTTTGGCAATATAGTGTATGTTTGTGATCAGACATGAGCTGGAGTTTGTAGGTCACTCTGGTGTGTGTGATCAGTGTGTGCATCTCACACTGAGAAAATTGGTTATGATGCATATTGAGCAACAGTGTGGCAGCATGTGATTAGCTTTCATGATTGTTTGTAACCTGCGGCCTCAATCATGGCTTCATGCTTCTACCTGTGTGTGTGTGTGTGTGTGTTTCCCAATTGCATTCATAATGGAGACAGGTCTTGATGGTGAATGATCATTCATAGATTGCATGCTGTTTAAGCTTTTATCCACAGTTGGATATTGATTAAAAGGTCATTATTATTTTTTTCCTTCCACACAGCTGAATTTGTCCTGTCAAAGAAAGAAAATTGTGACCATGTTTCTGAGATGTGACCAAATCCTCAAAGTGACCTTGATAAATATTCCTTCTTTTCATCTTGTATGCTTTATTAATTCTCTAAATTATTCATCTGTGCACAGTTTGATTTTCTCAAGTTGCTCTTCTTGTATCCTTTTTTTTCTGATCTGTATTGAATATGCAGGATATAGCATAACACATATACTTGGCACACTGACCTCTGCATCTCATTGCCATTAAAATGGCAATGTGGTGGAAATGTCAAGTGGCATAGGTGAGAATATAAAGTACTCAGAAGGCCTGCCAAAAGCAGAGTGTGTAGGTCAGACAGGGACATGGTATTTAGTCAAATTACAGAGAAATGTAATTACTGCAGAATAAAGAAAATAACGAACATATAAATTCCAGTAATAAATTTCAAATGGCATAGGGACCATGAGACCAGCATGTAACAAAAAATACAGTAAAAGTACAGAATGTGGAAAAAACACATACACAATGATTCACCTTGTAAACATGATACACTCTATTGCCAAAGGTTTTGGGACACCCCACCAAATCATTGAATTCAGGTGTTGTTTTTCAGGGGTTGGCCCTGGCCCCTTAGTTCCAGTGAAAGGAACTCTTAATGCTTCAGTGTACCGAGACATTTTGGACAATTTCATGCTCCCAACTTTGTGGGAACAGTTTAGGGATGACCCCTTCCTGTTCCAACATGACTGCACACCAGTTCATAAAACAAGGTCTGTAAAGACATGGATGAGTGAGTTTGGTGTGGAGGAACCTGACTGACCTTCACAGAGTCCAGACCTCAACCCGATAGAACATGTTTGGGATGAATTAGAGAGGCAACTGTGAGCCAGGCCAAAACTGGGACGTCTGCTTTTACATGCACATGAATGTAATATGGAGTTGGCTCGCCCTTTGCAGCTATAACAGCTTCAACTCTTCTGAGAAGGCTTTCTACAATGTTTAGGAGTGTGTTTATGGGAGTATTTGACCATTCCTCTAGAAGCGCATTTGTGAGGTCAGGCACTGATGTTGGACGAGAAGGCCTGGCTCACAGTCTTCGCTCTAACTCATCCCTTGGTATGTCTTGGTATGCTGAAGCAATAAAAAAATTCAATATAGTGTATCTCTGCAATAAATGCCTTCTTTTTATCAAGCCAGATCAATGATTGATCCCAAGGTTGTTTAGGACGCTAACTGATAACACAAATTTGTTGTATTTCACACTTATTAAGACATTCTTTACTTTGTAATAAAAGCTTTTATAATATAGATATTTTCATTATTGCAGGAGTTTAATCCCACTCAGGAGTGACCATATTTTACCATTCCTTAGTAGCTGTTTAAAGGGTATATGCCAAACCCTACATATGATTACAGGAGACATTATAGACTCTCAGTTTGGTTTAAAAAAGAAAGCAATTAAGAGAAGATGTCAACATGAATGAATAGATAAAGCTGCAGTTTTTACCGTGACTGAAAAGTGACAGAATTTCTACCTACATGCAGATAAGCTATATGTATGTATGTGTAGTTTCAAACTGCATCTGAACATTCACAGCAAGTCTTTGAATCAAATATGCATACAGGTGAAACTAAAATGTGCAAAAGAAAGAAAAATTCATGACAGAAGAGAAGAGAATAAGTGCATCAGAGAAGGACTGATAGTTCCTGCTCCTGTAGATCACAGGCTGAGCAGCAGAAGAGGGATAATCAAAACTTTCTTCTGTACCCGCAGGCTTGTCAACACACACACACACACACACACACAGAATGTGTTCCCCAATCTAATCAGAGCTAAGGACACGCATCTCTCTTTCTCATCCTCACCTCAATTTCTTACTCTGTATGATCTGTCTCTCTCATTCACTTGTCTTGCTCAACTCATTATTGTATCAGCTCCTTTTGTTCTGATTTTATAAAGTATTTGTCCTCGTTTGGTCTGATCTGGCTTGTTGCTGCCTGGCGCATGCCCTGGTTCCAGATGGGAGCTGTAATTCCTCTGCAGCGCAGAAAGACAGAGGGATCACTCTCAGGCTCTACTCATGCTGCTGCTACAGACTGTGCCGAGATCTTCTCAGACTTATTGCGCTGTGTAAATACACACAGGCAGAAACAGCACACAAAACGCGCACATGCCTCTGAGCTGCCCGACGGCATGATTTAGTGAGTGTGTGGCTATTTGAATACCAGGTTCATCATCTGAAATCACCGTTCAGGTGTGAAGAGCCAGTGAGAAAATAAGAAAGAGAATTTGACAATAATGTGATGCAAAAAGCAGATCTTACATGGTGTTTTTATTCCTGCAGAGTAAAGTATGAAGCTCTCAGATGATATCAAGCTCTTTCCGGTGACATTCACTACAACTCCATTAAATATAGCAGGCTTCAGTGAACACAAATCAGGTTCATCTGGTCAGCAGATTTAGCTCACCAGTACATCCCAATACATGTTGCAGGATAGGATATAAAATCTAACCTTCCTGCAGTTTGTAACAGCAAACATGTTGGTGTTGAATATTTATTTTGGAGTTTTGGAAAAAATAAAGTTGCTTTGTAGCAGCCGCAGTGGTGAATAAAGTCTGGTCTGATTAAAGTTTCCTGTGATTCGCTCGTCTGTGTATCTTCACGCACATCTGGACGATTAAACATGCACCCACTGGACGGTGCATTAGGAGCCAGAATAGCAGATATTCGAGTTGAACTGAGAGACACTTAATCATTTTATGCACAGGAATGTTAAACAGACTCTCTGACTTTACTTTCAATATTATTTACAAATCTAGAAAAATCCAGAGGTCTGATGTTTGTAGGCTGCATAAGAGGTAGCCCTAAGTGTTACAAGAAAACCTGAGAAATAATTGTCTAGAATATTACATTAATATATGATTTCAGGCATAGCTAGTTTGTCAGTGCTCTAAATGAGTGCAGGATACACACGGTGGCCATTTTACATATACCTGTGTTTAGTTTTAAGCAAGTCCATTTCAACCTATAGATCCACTTAAACCCTAGACCAGGTTAAAAGCCCTTACTGCAAGTCAGTGGGCGTGAGAGAGAGAAACAATACGCATGTGCTGAATAACGAATTTCCTAAATATTTTAGTATGCTGTTTACACAACTGTTTAATAACTGCTAAACTCAGATAATGATTTTAGTGCATGCAGTGTTCGGTTCAGTGGAAGTTGAGCGTGCATGTAATGTTCAGTGTGTCGTTTTAAGCGCGCAGGCACACACACACACACTCATTCTCACACATTCTTCATTCTTTTTCTTTAGCTTGTTCACTTTCAGTCTCTCTCTCTCTCTCTCTCTCTCTCACACACACACACACACACACACACATACACACACTCACACACAGAGCCTTTGTGTGCATTGAAGTGCATCAGAGGTGCAGAGTTAAGCTCAGAGGCAGGCAGGGTTTAAAGCCTTATGCAGAGACATCAATTACCAGCAGAGCCGGTCTGCACAGCACAGCCTGTATTAATGAGACTTACAGGCAGCTCCAGCAATCACTAGGCACTCACCAGGACCTCATTCTCCTCAACATGTTCCCGCCCAACTCTCAGCTCACCGCTGCTTATTGCAGGAACCACCCTACTGCATGTATCAGGAGTCAGCAATTATATTTCAGCTCACATAATTCTTGTCTCTTATTTCTCTTATAATCATTTCTTATTTTCTTCCAATCTGTTTTTTTTTTTTTTGTTGGTTGCATGAAGCGAAATGAATGCATGAAACATCTTCCAGTTTAAGAGAATATTGCCCGAATGAACCCTGAGCTTTGTTTAACTTGTATATAGATCTTATTGCTAGATCATTTTTCAGCTTACGTACAAGATCAGTTCTGAACCACTGACCGCTGTTTTCCTTTTTCACAGCTACTGCTGTGAGGTTTTATTATATTAGCCAGCCAAATTTAACCACTGAAAAACGTCTGCTAGTTCGCTTGGATGGAAACCGCTAAGAAATTCTTCACTGAAATACGTTACTGTATTGTTCCAACACATAATGGAGAAGTTGCCTTTCAATAGTTACACCTAGCTAAGTGCGTTTTCTTTACACAGTGAAAGTCGTGTTGTTGGTTAGCTATGTGTCATGGCGAAACAGATATAATCAGCCTAATCAGTTCAGTCTGTAATCAGATATGGACTGACAAAATGTCTATTGTGTTCCTGCACCATCACATCATCATCATCATCATCATCAAAACAGATAAGAGCACTTACAAACTCTGTACAGATAATCGTGAACAAAGCCTTAAAAGATAAAACAAAGATATTAATAATAGAGATGGTTAGCCATCAGTTGAATTAATCAGTGATGATATGATTGCTGATGTTCATGTTTAAATACCACAAGAGATTTTTACCCCAAGTGATGATACTGATAATCAGGCCTCATATCCCAATGCTAGAATTTTTGGAAGTTTCTCCATAGGTTGATTAGGTTATAACTGTAGAAGGATGCTGGGTATAATTCAGTGGAATGTATTTTTCGCTTTCAGAACTATGTAGAGTAGATGTTAAATCTCAAATCTTAACCATGTGATTTTTATTTTAAAGCAACGAGACAGTATTTCACTTATATTTGTAAGCAGGCTCCGAGGTTGAAGCAACATTTTTTCTAGTCCAGTGAACAGCGTTATGAAATTGCTTACTCCGTGAAGGATACGTGTAATCCTACCTCTTTAACCTGGCTTAAATAAGGCACCTCAGTGGTTCTGAATGGGAAGGCTTTTTTATTTTGCACAAATGCTGTCCAGAAAAAATGCTCTTTATCTTGGAACTGCCTTCTGATTGGAATGCAGCACTGGTCAGGATTAACTGATTCAATAAAGAGTCGAGAGAGAACCCAGAACCTCAAACGCGTCTCTCTCACCCATCTCAGTCACACTTGAAGCTCCGGGATCAGGAAGGCTAAATGCAACTCCAAGAAATTTGCTGTCTCATGCATTTACTTCTCACTGCAGCTGGACCACAAGCTTTTTTTTTTTATAGTTAATGAAAGTTTTCCTGGTTTATCTGTGCACAAGTGCAAGGGGATGATAACCTGTGAGTTACGGCTGTTTGTTAAGAATCAAAGCAGTGTTTAAAAAGCCAAGCTGATTTGCCTGCATTGTGTTGTTTCAATCTGCTTATGTGCACTTCTCTCCTCTTATCTCTTCCTGAACAAACAGGAACTAAATGAATGATGACCATCACTCAGACTGCTTGTCCCCTGCATCCTTGGTCTCTGTGTTTTGAGGGTTACGTCTTTTGAGGAGTACTAATCAGAAGAAGCGTACTCTCCAGAACCTTCCAAGATGGTACCTGAGAGCAATCAGGGCTAATGTAGACATCCTCAATTCAGTTCCATTCAATCAGGAGTAAGAGAGGTGCTCTGTGTGCGGCTCTTTAATTGATTTGAGAGGTGAGTCATGCCGTGGTTGGTCCACTGGGAACGGATGGATTGGTGAGGATGGGAGAGATAGATTAAAATAGATTAGCTGAATGAGTCTGAATGCTGGGCATAGACCCCTGAACCACTATAGAGCCTCATTTAGATAATGCTCATGGGTCTGACCGAGATAGTGGCTATTAGCTGTGAAGCCAACCCAGTTTCTCAAACATCATTTTCAGTGAGGTGGAAAGAGGTCAGCGTTTTTCACCGTTGTTCAGTGTAAACAGTATGGACGACATCATGTTCTGTAATGGTTATGGAAAGAAATAAATGAAATGCTTAAGTGTGAGTAGCTTCTGTAATCAATAGGCACCTTGAGTTATGCTGGCGCTGGCCCTCTGTGTGTCTTGTTTTGCAGCCTATTGATCCTTGAGGTGCAAGTGTGTGAGTGTTTCAAGATAAACCACCTCCACGCCATTACCTGCAGTTCTAACGAACAAAATTGCAGTGTTATTAGATATGAAATGTATTATAGAGGGGGGAAATATAAGAACATTACTAAGAAAGTATCACTAAGGTGGAAATTGTTTTGGTTACAATAGCATTTTAGTGACTTTCTGCCATTTATAGTTAAATGATGTTATTCTGCATGACCTAATCACTGCATGACTGACATAGCATAGCTTTTATTATATACCAAGACCTTTTTTCACTCGTGCCTGTGTTTATTTATTATAAAGTTGAGAAATTCCGTTTCTGCTTACACGGTCTGTATATACTTTAATTATTATTATTTTTCTCTCTCTGTATAGTAGTCATCATTTAGTGTTTTTACCTTGCTAAATGTTGTAGGAGCTTTAAGTAAGGACTATAACAGCACAACCTGAATATTTTGTTTATTATTATCCCTTTTTATCCATTCATACTTATACATTACATTGTGGAACATCCAAAAGTTACCTCTTGCAACTTGCTTGGAGCTCTAAACAGTCATTTCCTGCCCAGTACCTCTTACTGGAAGTCAAAAACATAACAAAAAGAAAGCACAATGTCCTCCATCCTGAATACTTTCCCACCTCTGACGGTTACAAAAGATTAACACTTCAGATCTCTTACATAATTACTAAGTAAATGTCTTCTCACAGCATATATGGATATGGCAGCACGATTTTCTCAACAAGTGCATTGTTAGGCTTAGATGTCTGCCATGCAAGTCTTGCTGTTACTATAGAAACAATAATGTATTTGAAGGAAGGGGATTAATATAAGCTTGTGATTTGTATTACAGTCACAACGTGTCTGCACTATTGTCTGAGCTGCCATTATAGAAAATTAATCAACACCAATTAGTTTCAAGACTTCAGCAGCCCTGTGGTATAATCTGATTTATAGTTTCTATTATATACCAAGACCTTGTTTATCTTTCCTTTTTTTTCTTTTCTTTTAATGAGCAGGGATTAAGGAATTGAGAGCCATACAGTAGGAAGGCGGGTGAAGCAGCAAATCTGCAAAAGAACTAGGTAGAAATGTGATCTCTGCGTAAATGTTGGGACTCTGTCCAGGTCGTCCGCACCTGATTCGGGAACGTGATCCTGCTTCTGTGCGAGCAGCGGTAGAGGTAAACTGATCAGCTGGATTAATGAGCTCAGAGACTGTTCTGTGCTCTCTACATCTTTTATAGGCCTCTCCTGGACTGCTCAGTTCTAGCTGTCTAAATACTTAATGACCGCTCTGTAGGCCAAAAGTCCACGCTCAGGTTTTTTTTTCTCCCCCTCCTGCACTCTACGCTCTCACCTGCTTCCCTCAGGTAGCTGCTAGTGCTGAGGAAGAGGGGGCATTTTAGCTGACCCGTTTACACGGTGGTGCATGTGGCTTTAATGGAAGGCTAATGCTTTAGCTCTCACAGGAAACATGAAAGAATAAAATAAACGAGGACGCTCTTACTTCCTCGTCTGGGCATTTCTTTAAAGAGTGTTGCTATAGCAACCCATAAAATCATTGACACAGAGTGTTTGTACATAATGGGGATCCGACTGGTGTGTGTGTGTGTGTGTGTGTGGTAACCACAAACATGTATTTGAGTTTAGTATTGGTCTAATTTATAGCATATATATGATTAGACGCTGATATGTTTGAATGCTCAGATCTTTTATCTGTCTTTTTTTGCCAGCAGAAAGCCATAATTGTTGCTCATGGGCATAGCTGTTCTGTGGCAATTAAGACAATGATGGAATGACTTAATAACCACTTATTACCATCGCAGCAAATACACAATGATGAACACCCAGAGTTATAGCATTGTATGCTCTCTCTACTACCACACATGACTTAGCATGTTGGATATGTGAAAGTTATTAAAGAGAATCAATAAGGCACAGTAGCAAAGTGCTATCCTGTGCACATTATAGAGCAACTTTTATCAGTGTAACGTCTAAGTATACCTAATTGCAGTGATGTTTTCTATTTTAATTAATCCTTTACAGATAGATAGATAGATAGATAGATAGATAGATAGATAGATAGATAGACAGACAGACAGAAAGGTAGCTGATGGATGGACGGATGGATGGATGGATGGATGGATGGATGGACAAATGGACAGACAGACAAATAGATAGATAGATAGATAGATAGATAGATAGATAGATAGATAGATAGATAGATAGATAGATAGATAGATAGATAGATAGATAGATAGATACTTTGTTCATCCCAATGGAAAATTTACAATAAACAAAGGATATAAAAAATCTGCATACCCCTGTTGATCATATCAGGTTCAATATGATGTAGCAATGAACAAAATTCGAGTGAAAAAACAATTTGTTTGAATTTGTATTTATTTATTTATTTATTTATTTAATTTTTTTTTACATATTTGGGCTATTAGTTAAGGTGCACAGATGGCCTTTTGTCACTAAATAAACAAACAAACAAACAAATAAATAAATAATAATTTTAAAAAAAACCCTGCCATTTTAACAGGTTTGTGAAGTCATAAGTTTAATATAGTAACAGGTTTCTAAGGATCAATGTGAGTCCATTGTAATTAAAATTGAAAATTCAGAATTAAAATTCGAAGGCACATGCTCTGATATTTGTATGTAAGAAACTTAGAAAAGCCAAGTACAGGGATAATATAAAGGACAGACTTTTAAACAGTCCAGATCACAAAAGCGTATGGACACTAAATGGGTAAACATGACTCAACACAGAATAGCTAATGTTTCCAACATCCAGGACCAATCCTAATGACATTTCTGTTCAATAGAAAGAAGAGGCTAAACTATTTAATATTCCATTATCCAGAAGAATTACCACAGTGCAAAAGCTGACAATCTGACCTTTTGCACAAAGCAGATAACATTGTCGATATCACACATTTGTTTACATTTATCATTTATATAAGGATGTTTGTGTGTGTGTGTCAGGGGTTGGGGTTTTGAGAAGTTGAAACTGCCATTAAGAAACGTTTTGAAGTGTCCATGGTTACTCTCAGCCCTCTGTGTTCACCTTGACCTCAGTGATCAGGAGTAGCCACAACAAGCACAGGTGCACACACACTCTCATTTCTTACTTTCTCATTGCATTCAACTTCAAGTGTTAACTTCTGAGCCTGTATTCTTGATGAACCTTGTTTTTGTTTTCTTTTTCTAAATCACTGTAATCTATCTAATTACTATCGAACTGTGCGGTTTATGAGAAATGTTGCTTTCTGCCTGTGCCAGGTCACAGAAACTCTGGTCAATGACAAGTTGTGTTTTATTTAGTGAAAAGCTCTGCCTGCAGCATGTTACTGCTTTTCTCGCTCTTGCGTTGCCTCTCACTGTGTCCTGCAGCCTGTCTGTGACAATCAGAGCGAGACTTACCAGCACAATAAACACAGGAAAAAAATCATATTAATTATTTAATTGCTTTGTGTGTGTGTGTGTGTGTGTGTGTGTGTAAGTAATCGCTTGGTGCTGATTAAAAGGCCATATTCTTTTCTTCACTTCTTAGTCCGTCAGATAAACGCCAGCTCTGGTGGAAGTATTTTAATTTTTTGTGAATATAAAAAAAAGCAGCAATTCATGTGTGAAATTCAAAAGGAAACCTATTAGAAAGACGTTTTCACTGTCCACTGGTAACGTCAATATTCTATATGTGCCAGAAGGAAATTGAGTAAATCAGAATGAGCTTGTGACGTTGCTGACAGACAGAGAGCGGCTGTGGGTTGGAGTTTTTTACTAACTTCTGAGCTACAGTCTCTTACTGTACAGTTGTATTGTCATATTGTAAGAGCTACTGAAATTTCTTTTGTACCTTATTTTATATCTCTCTCTTCTCTCTCTCTCTCTCTCTCTCTTCTCTCTCTCTCTATACAGCTCTGGAAAAAAAAAGAGAATAAGAGTTTTTTTCTTCCAGGTTCATGTATTGGTGAGATGAACAGTTTTGTTTCATTTTTTTTTTGTGAACTGCTGACAATATTTCTCCTAAATTCTAAATATAACTATTGTTATTTAGTGTGTATTTTTAAAGGAAATGGCAACACATCAAAATAACCCAAGATCATGCAGTATTTGCAGAGCTTTTATAACAAAATGCAAAAAATTTGTAAACAAATTGTGTTAATGCTTTGGCTAAATAACATTAAGAAATCAGTATTTGGTGGAATAACCCCGATTTGCGTGTGTTTTGGCTCCATGCTCTCCACCAGTTTTTCACATTGCTTTTGGGGAACTTTATACCACTCTTTTTGCAAAAAAGCAAACAGCTCAGCTTTGCTTGACCATCCATCTTCCTCTTGATGACATTCCAGAGGTTTTCAATAGGGTTCAAATCTGGAGATTGGGCAGTGGTCTCTTATTTTTTTCCAGAGCTGTATACATATTTAAACTATATTGTTAAACGTTTTGGGACACCCCTCCAAATTATTGTTGTATTTCAGGGGTTGGGAGTGAGTCTCTGGTGTGGAGGAACTTGACTGGCCTGCACAGAGCAGAGACTCTGAGCCATTCTAAAACTGGGACATCTGCCTTTACATGCACATGAATGTAATATGGAGTCGTCTTGCCCTTTGCAGCTATAACAGCTTTAACTCTTCTGGGAAATATTTCCACAAGGTGTGTTGATGGGAATTTTTGACCATTCCACTAGAAGCGCATTTGTGAGGTCAGGCACTGATGTTGGATGAGAAGGTCTGGCTCACAGTCTCGACTCTAAAATCAGGTTGAGGTCAGGACTCTCTGAAGTTCCTCCACACCAAACTCACTCATCCATGTCTTTATGGACCTTGCTTTGTGCACTGGTGTACAGCCATGTTGGAACAGGAAGGGGGCATCCCCAAACTGTTCCCATAAAGTTGGGAGCATGAACTTGTCCAAAATGTTTTGGTATGAAGCTGAAGCATTAAGAGTTCCTTTCACAGGAACTAACGGGCCAAACCCAGCCCATGACATACAACACCTGAATTCAATGATTTAGAGGGGTGTCCCAATACTTTTGACAATATAGTGTTACTACGGATAGGTTTGTATATAGGAAGCTCTAGAATTCACTTGCCACAATTTATTTCCCATGTGAAATGATGTGAGCATGGTGTCTGAGGTATGTTTGGCACAATGTCACAACATATTTTGGCAGTAAACTCAAGATTTACTCTAGTGAGCTGAATAATCACTTTTGGATAGTCGCACCTGAGACCTAGGGAAATTTATAAGGAACAGATAAGGGAATGATTTATCTGACTATTCACAAACCTGACACTACCTTTCGGAGGAAAAAAGCTTACATTTTTTCCCACTTAGAATTGGCCTAATGGAATGCCATTAGGAAGCCACCAACTGTGTCTCGATCTTACCTGCTATGCCATTATGGCCATTTGTATTTGTGTTTGGTATTACTTGTGGATTTGTATACTTGTATTTGGTTGTATTTGTATACTTGTGTTTGGATCGGATGTTGGTCTTGAAGGCCATTCTCCAAATGGAGACAGTTAGCACATTATCGAGTTTACCAGCTACCAGGATGACCGTTAATGATTTAATGGGTTTGGCTTAGAGAGTGATTGCTGGCTGTGAACAAGTCTGCTCTCCTCGTCATTGCTGTTTATCCTCAAGGAATTAACCTTCTCTGATCCTTTATCAGCCTGTATAATACACACGCCATATAACAGTAACGTAAATAGTTGACTGAACCTGTGTTCAAAAACCCAGCACTTTTCCACTCCTCCAGCTCGCACTAGTTTTGTGAGGTAATTTGTCGTTTCCTGATATGACCGAGTGATTTCCGTCTTATTGAATGTACGCTACATAACTAAATCCTTTTTCTTTCCATTAAAAAGGAAAGCACGTTTGAAATTTAAGCTCTGCGCTTAAGTATGACCGTATGCTGTTTTACAATTTAGTATGCAGTTCATGTTCTTCCGATTTGTTTTGCATTGTGTAACGAAAGGAAATACATCCAAACACCCCAAAACCCTCTCAAAAAAATCTCATTCTCTTGAGATGCAATTAAGGCAGAGTCAATGGAAATGGAATGAAAATCACAAAATGACTCAAATAGAGTAAGAGCATGTTTGACTTCTCTACATGATTCAGCTGAATCAGTCTCCTGAGAAAGTGAGTGAGAGAATGAGCACAGCAGCCCCTGCTGTACCTGATACAAAGCACCGTGTGGTGATTCCCACCTCTCTTGAGTCTTTCTTTCTAAAAGGATATTGATGGAAGCATCTTTCTCATTAGCATCCCATGTGTTTTCCTCTATTTCTCTCGAGTCTCTCTCTCTCTCTTTCTCTCGAGTACATAGAGATCGATCTAAGCATCCACTTCATTAGACCGTCCAGTGTGGGTAGTGTTATTACACATGTGTTTACACTCTGTGCTGCTAACAGATTATGATATGCAACTATAAAAGGCAGAATTCAAAAATATTTTTTTCTTGTTTGATTCCCACCCTCGAACTCTCTTGACAGCTAACAGAGGCTTCCTCCGAGACACGTGAAAAGCCAGCCAACTGCATCATTTTAAACTGCTGCTCATGCTGCATCACAGGGCAACATATCACACTCCGAAGAAAGGTCTATCTGCCCTCTTCAGCATGCATGAGCTCACAGACAGACATGATTCTCTAGTGTCTCGTTTGATTGACAGGGGAGACAGAGATTATGCCGACCCTCCAACCCAGACAGCAAGGCCAATTGTACTCCCTTGACTCTTAGCCACAGATAGCTGTAGCATCGTTGGGAGATCACAACTCCGAACAATAGAGCAAATGCTTTTTTTGTGTATTTTAGATTTTATTTATAAATGTGTACATTTGCCTCGTTAAACTGGCCTACCAAGCATTAAAATGCCATTCCTGTGACTAGTGGGGGAAAAAATCTGTTGTCCTTAATTCTAAGCATCAAGATTTTTACCCGTTTTCTTATTTGCAACCATGTCCACAGCTAAGCAGAGGAGTCACTGCTCTCACAATCAACCCTATATGCACTGTAAACAGTCTGTTCTACCGTGACGAAAGTATCCTCTGGTAAAATCCTCAGAGGGTAAAGTACACAATGATTGCAGAAGTATGGATAAACTCTGTCTGTAAAATTGTACCAAAAGGTTTTTAGATTGTGGCCGGTGATTGGATCTGAGAATGAGATGTGTCCATGGTCACAATCCAGCTCTACTCTGATCCTCTGCAGGTCCTTCTTCAAATCGAGGATGGTGGTAGAATTGTTAGAGGCACTGGCACCATACCTAACGTTTTGGTAATGGCTTTTCCATACACCTACATAGTAGAAACCTCTTGTTTTATAGCCTGTCACAACACCTAATGCCCATTCCGCACTGTTTTCCACCTCGACCTCCCAGCTGTGAGTCCCGGAGTTAAATCCCTCAGAGCCTAGGACCCACAAATGATGTTCAAATCTCTCTGGATTTTCAGGAAGCTGCTTGTGTTGATCTTGGCACACAAACATAGTCAGGTCGTCAGACAGATTGAGACGTGGATGTGCGGTGTTCGGGTTTAGAATCACAGGATCTGTGAAGGAAGGAAAAGAATTTGTTATGAAAGATTTTTATGAATGTATTACTCCTTCCTAAACAATATTGCTGATGTAGCATGTCTGTAATATATATATTTAAACTTATGATACTTACAGTATTCAACTATATCCTTCATCTTCTCCCATACTCTAAACTGCAGGTTGGCCAGATGCTCTGTCACATTAATCAGTGATTCTGACTCTTTTTTAGTTTCCTTTAGGTCATATTTAGTTCTGGAAGAACATCAGGAGTTAACACCGACATTAGTTTTTCACGCAACAGAGTCTGAGACGTAAGAAAAGAATCTAAGAAATATATGAAGTAAGTAAGTCACTTACTTTTCCAGAGTAGCTTTGTAGTTCTGAAAAATAGAGCAGGAAGAAAGATTTTTTACTTTTTGCTCTTAGATTTAGTAGATACTGTGTTATAGAGTTATACCAACAGATAAATATGAATCTCTACAGCACAAGCTTTTACAATGCTAACTACCTTTTTAGAACCAAGTTCACTTCCTGAAAACGTTTCATACGACACCGAGTGACGCTAAATGCATTAAGTCAACACAGTTTTTCTGAACGGATTAGAGTTGAGATATCTGATGGATAGCAGTTAATTTAACAAACATTATATCAAGCTCCAATTAAGTGCCTGTAAAATATTATTGCTGTGGATAAAACAGTAAAGGTAAATGTTTCTTTCCAGAGGTAGATGTAGTGCTGGGGTTTTGCTGGCTAGTGTTACAGTTCAATATAGGAGTCACATGATTAGGCTGTTTGTTTGTCCTGAGGGGTAAGTGAAGATATTAGGAAATATTGCTTATAGCATGTCTGAAAATCAGTGACTATGAAACGATACAGCAAATCATTTAATTTTCCTTTGCATTCTGTATGAAGCTGAGTAGTTGTCCAAATACAGAATGCCTTGTACCTTAGTATATTTTATACTGTAAGTACATTTAATGCATTGTTACATGCAGTGGTCAATCTCACGCTCTTTAGTGTTAGCCTCAGCGCCTACACCAGTGCTATAAAGGGCATATAACCTTTCTGGCCACTAGCTTAAGTTTACATGAGTTCATTCGAGAGCTGGGTTTCCAGGTAGCATTTTTATTTTTAAGTAATAACTCAAAACAGTTTTCATGTCGAGATGATAAATTGATTAAATCAGGCAAACCACAAGAATACTTAGAATAAAATGTACCAATGCTACATTTACCATTAGGAAAGACGTATCCTCTGTCTCTAATTCTTTTAGGATAGATTTGATGGTTGTTGAAAGTTGTAAAATCTCTTTGGTTATGAAGTCAGAGGTTTCCTCCAACGCCTGGGATTTTTCTTTCTCCTCCTTCCTCAGTGCAGATAATTGCTTCGTCTCTTCATCTTGCAGAAACTGGCGAAGTTTCTCAAACTCGCTCTTAATCTGCTTTTCTATGTGCTGAGCCTGGCTCTAATATACAAAACATTGCCAACAAAATGATGTCAATATACCGTAATAGTGCATTAGGCAAATGAAATTATTCATGACAGTTGTCAGAATGCATATTTTCGTCACCTTAATGTGTTGAATGTTAAGATCACAAGTCCGTTTTGCCTTTAGGAACGAATCAAGATTGTCTTGCAGGGGTTTCAGTTTAGTTTCAACCTCCTCCTGGAATGACAGTGGCATTAGTTAGGCATTAGGTAGAAGATTTACTAGCAGATATGTGGGACAGTGATGTAAGAATGGCATGTTATTGCAGCTTGGATAGCACTGGTTAACAAAGGAGAGAAATAATACATAGTGTACATAATACGGATTTACAGCAATAATAAGACTGGAAAAATCTACTAAGAACAGTAAACAATTACCCCAAGAGAACTTTGAACCGTTATTGGACTCTGGACAACAGTTAAATATATGGGAATATTTCCGTGGATTAGGTTAGCCCATGCAGAGGAAGTTCAAATGCATATTTAAGTATTAAAACACATTGTTTAACTTTATTGTACATTATTATATTTCCAGCATGATGTTTTGCCATGTTCTGAAGATGAGGCAGAAGTTTTGTATTAAGAACTTTGATCACGCTTTCTTTTGAATGAGAGACTCAACATTAACAGATTAAAATTTAGCTCTACCATTTTGCCAATTATAATATTTGTACTTTAAGGACAATTGAAGGCAATGCTATTTTTTAGCCTTATATATTTATATTTGTTTTATATTTATATTACAGTACTGATGTGGTTTTAAGGTGTGTAACTCACCCTGTGTTCTTGCGCTGCTTCTTCCAGTGGTCGGAAATTGTGGTTGCTGTGTATTTTTGAGTCTTTACACACAACACACACTGGCTGTTTGTCCTCGAGGCAGAAGAGTTTGAGTTTCTCTTCATGCAGCTTGCACAGGATCTCAGATGCAGCTGGATTATTTTTCTCTAGTTGAAATCTGTCGCACAACATCTTTAAGTGCAGGTTTGGCGGAGGCAATGTTTTGGAAGACCGTTTCTTGCACAAAGGACATTTAGGTTTCTTTTTCTTCTCCCAGCATTTTGCCAAGCAAACCCTACAGAAGTCATGACTACAAGACAACATGACAGGATCCACGAAGATACGTTTGCACAAAGGACATAAGAGGTCCTTCTCTGAGAAAGATAATCGCATTGCCATTTTTTCGGTCTTTATCCACTCTCTGTTAGTCCGGGAAACACCAAAATATTCTTATTTCTTGTTTATCTCATAATCAAATGCTGTATCATACTTAACTTCTATGTAAGCGGACTTGCTAGCTCCTGAGCTCTTCGTTTGAAGTTTGAACCCTAAGGTGGGGTTTCACAGCTAAACTCTGAAACCGAAAGCTTTTTATAACACTCCCATCATGAAGTTTTATGAAGAGATAAACACAACTAAACACAGGTCTCCAGCAATGATTAAACACTACATTATAATCATGTAATCACCCATCAGAAGGGCATGACAAAAGTGAACAGAGATATTTTCAGTGATTATATGGCAAAATCTTGACAGAATCTTTGACCTCAATAATTAGGAGTTATTGTTCAATCAGCCAATCACATAGCAGCAGTGCAGTGCATAAAATCATGCAGATCCAGGTCAGGCACTTCAGTTACTGTTCACATCTAACATCAGAATATAGACAAATGTGATCTCAGTGATTTTAGCTGTTGCAGGGTTTCTGTAGGTTTCTGGTTAGAAGGATTTTAGATACTGCCTAGCTCCTGAAATTTTCATGAACAACAGTCTCTGGAGTTTCCATAGAATTCTCCGTAAAACAAAAAACATCTAGTGAGTGGCAGTCCTGTGGGTGGAAATGTGTTGATGAGAGAGATCAGAGGAGAATGGTCAAACTGGTAGAGCTGACAGGAAAGTGATGGTAATGCTCTTGTCACTTTCAGCCTGGACTACTGCAGCACTCTGCTGGCAGGTCCACCACTGAACAAAATCCGTCCTCTGCAAACGATTCAAAATACAGCCACATGACTTGTTTTCAACCTTTCCAAAGTTCTTCCCCACCATCCCATTGCTGCATTCCCTCCACTGGCTTGTGGAAGCAGCACACATCAGGTTTAAAACACTGATGCTTGTCTACAAAGCCAAAAATGGACCAGCACCCTCTTAGCTCAAATCTCTCTCTCTCTCTTTCTGCATTGCACCACATTCCCAGATTATCTTGCCTGGTCCTACCATCTCAAGATAGGTATGCATCAAGACTCTTCAATGAACTTTTCCTAGATGTCCAAACAGCTGAGTCACTGGCTGTCTTCAAACGACGAGTGAAGACCTGCCTCTTCGTGAAATACTTAAACTAGCACTTATTAATTCTGCTGGTGGTTAAAAAAAATGTTTATATGTGTGCTGTATTCTTTCCTACCAGAGTTTTAGACTCATGGTATCCTTAGTCTGCGACCTACTGAACAAGTATCGATGTATTCATCGATAGAGGGCCAAATGCTGTAAATGCAATACAGACGTAAATAACTACTCTTTATATCAGAACACGCAGCACTACAACGGCCACAGAAGCTGTATTCACACTGTATTTAAGTATTTATAAAATATAATCAGTTATTTGTAAGTTTTTTAGTTGTTTTGCTGACACTTGCTGACAACCAGGACAACCAGTGAAAAGCAGAGAAATGACAGTTTCACTCGTTAATCTAATTAGCTACAGAGTCCCAGTCAGTTTGTTTGTTGTAATCAGCTCCCAGTTCTTCTGTTTTCTTTTTTTTTATTCAGGCAAACTTGAGAGACTGACACATCTGTCTCACCAGATAAAAAGCCCACGATAGCTTGGTGAAGCAGCAGACTATGTTAAGTAATTTTTCGGCACTGACAGTGCAGGACTTCAGGACATATGATTTGGCTGTTTTTATCACCGTGCTGTTGTGGTTTCTGTTTCTCTGCTCACTCTGTGTGGAGAGGCTGTCTGATACTGAGTTAACCTTCATTACCAGACACCTCCGACATGACACTGCATAGCATCTCAAAGTGTTTGTGTTCATGTGTGTATGTGGGAGAAAGTTTGTGTGTCATTCGCAGTACCCACAGTAAGACTGTCACACCCGTCTGCTCTTGTTGCCAGTTCCTGCTGTGTTTGATTACTGACATGGAATTCTGAATATGTGTCTCTGTCTCTGTGTGTGTGTGTGTGTGTGTGTGTATTTATCTGTGTGTGTGTGTTGCTGTGAATACACCGACACATTGTGATCACCGACTTTCGCTGACTCACACATCAACTGCCAGCTCCACGCTGTCACACGAGCAAAATAAAAAAGAAGAAGATAAGATTCTTCTGTAATTTATTCTGTTATTTTCTCCACACACATTTTTTTTTATCACATTATTGTCGCATTTCTGATTGTCGTGCTGTCCAAACGTCTTCCTGCCTAACACTGAGAATTTATCAATCTTCCTTATAAGGTACCTCGGTGCTCTCATGATAGCTTATTAACATAATATGTTAATGGAGCTAAAGAGAGAAGTTACAATCTAATAAACTCTTGAGAGGGATTTGGCTCAGTGTTGAATAAAGTTACTCCCATGTGTGAGTACTACCCTCATGATTTAGGGATCGGCGATCGTTAAAGTCCGATCATCTGACATGAATTAGGGGTTCTTTAATGTTTTGTAGGTCCTACGACTGTAAGATACTTTTCGTGGATTTCTCGGTACAGACTTATTTACTGAAGATTATTTATAGGTTGCTAAAGTTGTTAATGTTTGGATTAAACCTGTTCAGTTAGATGGTAGACTACTACTACTACCAGTGATACTCCTCCTCCTCCTTCTCCTCTTCCTCCTACTACTACTATAGTAATCCCCCGTTTATAAACAAAATTCCGTGATACACGGACGCCACCCCCAAATGCTTTTTTTATTGTTTAAGCCGTAAATGACCCTCCCACACTCTTTAAACACACACAGAAAACATTTGCAAGCATATAGCAAGATGAATTTTGGGTAAATTTGTAGAAATATCACATTTATAGTGATTACTGTATGTATCTTTGTTCCTTGCCAGAATCCTTAGAAGGTGCAGAGCGTTTGGGCGACATAATAGGGCTTGCAGAAAAACTGTAAAAATACAGCGTTCACAGAACAACACGAAACACCCGGTACAGCGACATGCGAAGTACTGGGATGCTGGAGAATTCTGCTTCCCTTTCCACAACTGTACACATAGCCAGCAGCCAGTGATTAAATGAATGGAGCCAGACTCCGATTGGCCAGACTCGTTCCTCCAGCCGTACTGTATTTTGATTTTCAGCGTCCCCGCATTTCCTAAACAACGCTACGTGTTCTTTGTCTCTTGATTAAATACACTGAACAGTATTTTATATATTATTAACATTTTACTTAATGTTTATATTTTGTAATTAATAATTCTTTTTCTATTAATAAATTACCTTATTTCAACATAAAAACAATTCACTATAAGGTTCGCGGATGCCGCGTTATACCGGGTATGTTCCAAATAAAAATCCGCGATATACCGGGACCGTGATAAATGAACCGCGATATAGAGGAGGATTACTGTACTACTACTACTACTAATAGTAATAATATCCAGTTTGATTGTGATTTCTACTGCTGTATATAAATAAAAAACCCCACAGATTCAGGTTGCTGTGCGTCACAGACCCTAATTTTAGAATCACTGATATAAATGATTAGATATCTGGTCATTGACTGACATTTTTCTCCATTACCAAGTTGTATGAAACATCAGGAATCTGTAGTGTCTTGTGTTCATGTGCGCTGCCCTGTGCCAAGTCTTGTCCATATGAATAAATAACAGCTCATTCAGATAAATATCAAATCCAATCAGCTACAGATACCTGATTTTAGGTCAGGCTACTTAGCATTCGATTGGTACATCCCTACTCTTTATCATCACTGTTATAACAATATACACTCACTTAAAGCGTGTTTGTTTTTCTAGATTATATAGCAGTCATTAGATAACAGAAAAGGTCACTGAAGCCTCTTCGTTTTAACCCTCGTTAAGAAATGACTTTTTCCATTAATATGTAAATTGAAAGCTCACCCAACCTGCACGCCCTATGGCCTACCTTTTGTGTATTAAAAATAATTGTATTTGTTAGGACCTATACCACAATCAAGACAAAGACGCAGTGACATTTTTAACACAATGACCAGTGAGTGGACAGTAAGGCACTGAATTCTTAAAAATGTGTTTAATAAGGTTAAAGATGTCTATATAATCTATACAGCGTAGTTGTCATGCTGACATTTCCACATCTCGTTTCCAATCATTCCTCTGTTCCACATACACTCAGGATTTCCATTTTCATTTGCAGTTACTTCTTTATTTATTTATTTATTTTGATGCATGATCATTATCTCTGATTACCTCATCATTTGTTTTGAGCTCTGCTTTTATTGTTCTGCTAATTACCATTCTCATATTTCCTCCTGTGTTTTTTTTCTTGTTTCCTTATTTGTTACAGCAAAAATTATGACCGGGGGTACGAGTGTGTTTGATCACAATAGTGACATCTAGTCAAATCTAACAGAAAAAAAAAGTTAGTGAGATGAGTCAAAGGCAAAGAAGTGACATATCCCAGGAAGCAGTATGCATTCTACAGGGATTATGGGACTGTTGATTTTCATCAATCATAATCATCTTTATTGGCAAGTACCATAGGATGTTACATGTACAGGAAATTAGTGACACACCGGAGCATGAATATAATGAATGTAAAAAAATCTAATAAACAAAAAAGGAACATTAACTGTATAATAATACAGAATGTGCATAAGAGGATCAGTCTAAACACTAAACTGCAAATGCTGCATGCAGTCCAGATGAAACATTAACTGTAAATAAGTGGACTAGTGGAAATGCTCAGTTTGAGGTAGGAAGGTGAGAAGGTACAGGTCCAGTATGGCAGTTGTGTGTTGTGTTGTGTGAACACATTTGACTGAGTAAGGATTTGAGCGAGTTTCATGAAGGGGCTAAATTGTGATGGCTAGACGACTGGATCAGAGCATCTCCAAAACTGCAGTTCTTGTGGGGTGTTCCTGGTCTGCAGTGGTCAGTATCTATCAAAAGTGGTCCAAGGAAGGAACAGTGGTGAACGGGGTAACGGGGTCATGAGCGGCCAAGGCTCACTGATGCACGTGGGGAGCGAAGGCTGGCCCGTGTGATCCGATCCAACATGAGCTACTGTTCCTCAGATTGCTAAGAAAGATAGAAAGGTGTCAGAATACGCAATGCTTCACAGTGTGTTGTACTTTGGGGAACCAACACAATATTAGGCAGGTGGTCATAATGTTATGCCTGGTCAGTGTATACACATATAATACAGATGACCTGGATTGTGGGCTAATTAGTGTCTGAAATGGCTTTCTATTCCATAGATAGTTGCACTCTTTCACGTTTTGTATTCACTTGCCTCCTCTTTTCCTTCGTTCATGTGCACATCTACAGTAAGCACTTCATCTTTTCCCTTTTGTATTGCATTCTCATGCTTATTGATTGCTCCGTTTTTCTTGTAGCTGGTATTCTGTGTTTAGGAGTTGAGGCACATAAACCTGGTTTAACCTGCCGTCACTGCTAAGACGTGAACATGGCAGTGAATCTACCAGGACGGTTAATTCAGTTTGATTTTATTTGTATGGCACTTGTCACAAAGCATCTTATCAGAAATGCAGATTTGGTGTTAGATCCCAGAAGCATCAACTAGAGATAACAATGCCAAGGAAAAATTCCCTGACATGCAGAAGAAACATTGCGAGGAAGCAGCCTCGAAAAGGAAACCCTTCCTCTGCTGGTTGAGACCGGAGAGAGTAGAGAGAGAGCATGCAGCCAATAATATCGGTCTGAGGGACAAAGTAATGCACGTGCAAGAGTGTTTGAGAGTAGGCGTGTGTGTTGTTTGTGTTTGCGTGTAAAGGCAAAGCTCAGACCGGTCATCATTTAACCAGGAAACAGAAGTCCAGAATTGGAGTAGCTCTTATTCTCTTTATCTGCGTGTGCTTAATTTTTTCATTCTTTGGTTATTTCACAGACTTTGCATTTGTCCATTCCCTCTTTTATATCAAATTGTTACTTTTATGAAAGGCTGAAATTGAATTTGCATGTGGATATGAACCTTACTGATGGTATCAGATAATTGAATGCTATTGAATCTAGTTCAAATTGCATTAGGACAGTAGGGCAGTGCTGCTGAAAATGATTAGTAGAGCCTCTGGGATCTTATCTGCTGCCCAAAGCTAGATGAATCCCATCAGCTATTCTCTTTGATGGTATGCTGCAGTAGACCAGTGCTGGGGCTCTTGCTTTAGACTTGCTGCAGTGTCCATAGGGGCAACTAGAGCCACTATATACACTATATTGCCAAAAGTATTCGCTCACCCATCCAAATAATCAGAATCAGGTGTTCCAATCACTTCCATGGCCACAGGTGTATAAAATCAAGCACCTAGGCATGCAGACTGTTTTTACAAACATTTGTGAAAGAATGGGTCGCTCTCAGGAGCTCAGTGAATTCCAGCGTGGAACTGTGATAGGATGCCACCTGTGCAACAAATCCAGTCGTGAAATTTCCTCGCTCCTAAATATTCCACAGTCAACTGTCAGCTGTATTATAAGAACGTGGAAGTGTTTGGGAACGACAGCAACTCAGCCACGAAGTGGTAGGCCACGTAAACTGACGGAGCGGGGTCAGCGGATGCTGAGGCGCATAGTGCGAAGAGGTCGCCAACTTTCTGCAGAGTCAATCGCTACAGACCTCCAAACTTCATGTGGCCTTCAGATTAGCTCAAGAACAGTGCGCAGAGAGCTTCATGGAATGGGTTTCCATGGCCGAGCAGCTGCATCCAAGCCATACATCACCAAATGCAATGCAAAGCGTCGGATGCAGTGGTGTAAAGCACGCCGCCACTGGACTCTAGAGCAGTGGAGACGCGTTCTCTGGAGTGACGAATCGCGCTTCTCCATCTGGCAATCTGATGGACGAGTCTGGGTTTGGCGGTTGCCAGGAGAACGGTACTTGTCTGACTGCATTGTGCCAAGTGTAAAGTTTGGTGGAGGGGGATTATGGTGTGGGGTTGTTTTTCAGGAGCTGGGCTTGGCCCCTTAGTTCCAGTGAAAGGAACTCTGAATGCTTCAGCATACCAAGACATTTTGGACAATTCCATGCTCCCAACTTTGTGGTTACAGTTTGGAGCTGGCCCCTTCCTCTTCCAACATGACTGTGCACCAGTGACCAAAGCAAGGTCCATAAAGACATGGATGACAGAGTCTGGTGTGGATGAACTTGACTGGCCTGCACAGAGTCCTGACCTCAACCCGACAGAACACCTTTGGGATGAATTAGAGCGGAGACTGAGAGCCAGGCCTTCTCGTCCAACATCAGTGTGTGACCTCACAAATGCGCTTCTGGAAGAATGGTCAAAAATTCCCATAAACACACTCCTAAACCTTGTGGACAGCCTTCCCAGAAGAGCTGAAGCTGTTATAGCTGCAAAGGGTGGACCGACGTCATATTGAACCCAATGGATTAGGAATGGGATGTCACTTAAGTTCATATGCGAGTCAAGGCAGGTGAGCGAATACTTTTGGCAATATAGTGTATGTTCAGCTGTTTAACAATGATATTAATCTTCACATTCACAACTCCATATATTTTTACTGCCTTTTTGATATATTAATTTCGAGTGGCTTTTAAAATTGTTGCTATTTAAATGGATGTTCCATTGATATGCTTGCTTTTCTAGTTGTTAGACAGGAAGCTCACTCCTCCAAAGAGTTAGTATTGATTGATTTGATACCAGGATAGTTAATTGGGTTGCCAGGTACAAATACCACCAAGTTGTACAAATACCACCAATGTTGTAAATACTGGGAGGGGAAAGGCGGGATTGTGGATTGCATAATCATCTGGTGTCCATACATCAAAAATGTATGTATCATGGTGAGCTTGTTTCCTAATCAAAGGATGAATTTGAGATGTAGTTAAGCTGGAAATTTAGCTAAATCTGGTTGCTAACGCTAGCTATACTGTCTTCGTCTCATACACGCTAAACACACCTGCTAAATCCGCTCAGAAGTAGCTACTAGACTATACTAGATAGTAGCCTAGAGCTCAAGAGTCAAGAGTATTATTAGTGGTAATGCTTCATGCATAGTTCATAACGTAATTACTTTCCGTGAAATGTATCTCAGCCCTTCTCTGTGTGTTGGATTAATGTAATAAATAGACCAATTATATCTGGACTAGCACATAAACCCTCCTGCAGCATTGTGTGTGGCACTGTGGAATACCTCTGTCACCTTCTATGTATTTATAGTGTACATCACACTGAGTGGGACAGATGGTCTGGGATGATCCTATTACCTCCATTAATGCACTCTGTACATTCGGACTCGCTGCTGCCCTCACATGTAAGCCTACCTTTTCTCTCTAGAATTCCCACTCTCATTATCTTCTACTTTCCCTTTGGACTCTGTGTGTGTGTGTGTGTATATACCAGTCCACATTTACACATCCAGAGAGAAATCAACAAGGAGCAGATTCGATGCAAATTCAGGTAGGATTATGTCTTTCTGACACTCCCTCCGGATGTGTTTGTGCACAGACCGTAATTTGTTCTGTATTTATGCAAGACGAAGTTCTAGTCCACTAATTTGATTGCTCGAGCAGCATTCCAGGGATGCTTATGTTTAGTCTAACCTCACTGGGACGTTTCACTGTCTGTATTACTGCAAAACATCAAATCCCACTTACTGGTTAGAGGCAGTTACTACAGTAGTGTTAGTTACATCGTCAGCAAACATGGCAAATGATCATGCTCAGGAATATATTATTCGGTTTCATTCGTTAAAACTGAAAGCACCTTCATTAGCCTTATTCAGATTGGATTAGTTTCTCTAATCTTTTACAACTCAAAATATTTTCCCAGGTATCGTGTATTCAAGGTTTTACTGCCAAGATCATGTTTTAATATCAGGGTGATGGTCACTGATATACGTACTTCAAGACTAAGTACAGCAAGTAGCATCTGATATACACTGACCAGGCATAACATTATGACCACTTGTCTAATATTATGTTCGTCCCCTTTTTGCTGCCAGAACAGCCCTGACCCGTCATGCACTGTGTATTCTGACACCTTTCTATCAGAACCAGCATTAACTTCTTCAGCAATCTGAGCAACATTAGCCTTCCTTCACTCCCCATGTGCATCAATGAGCCTTGGCCATCCATGACCCTGTCTCCGGTTCACCACTGTTCCTTCCTTGGACCACTTTTGATAGATACTGACCACTGCAGACCGGGAACACCCCACAAGAGCTGCAATTTTGGAGATGCTCTGATCCAGTGGTCTAGCCATCACAATTTGGTCATTTGTCAAACTCGCTCAAATCCTTATGCTTGTCCATTTGTCCTGCTTCTAACTCATCAACTTTGAGGACAAAATGTTCACTTGCTGCCTGATATATCCCACCCACTAACAGGTGCCATGATGAGGAGATCATCAGTGTTATTCACTTCACCTCTCAGTGCTCATAATGTTATGCCTGATCGGTGTACGTACTTCAAGGCTAAGTACAGCAAGTAGCAGCAGACAAACGTCTTCATCTTTCTCTTCGATGTTGTTAAAATCTCTATCTGCATGTACAGTAAAATCATGGGAGACGAATTTTAAGACAGATGTTGAGTTTGCAAAAAAACAAACAAAAAGAAATCACAAGTAGTGTAGTCAGCCTGTAATTTAGAGTCACTAAAGGAACACCTATAAAAGAGTATATCACCATTGAATCCCTTGTAAATTAAATCCAGAGCAAATAGGGCTACTGATTATTTTCCTATAACATTTTATTCCTTGCCTGGTAAAATTTTGGCAATTCTGCAATTCTCTTTTCTGTACATTTAACTCGACCCATCTATGAATAACTTTGGATTTAATCATAGCAATAAAGCATGAACACATCGCTTACCCGAGAGTGCAACTGGGGATTGTTTGAGTTTAGTAGTAAAAATGTGAGTCTAAGTGTAAGCCTTTGTCACACTTAAGCCTTTGATTCAGACCGAAATCAGAGTCAAAACTATAACATGATTCAGGAACCTGTAGGAGAAAACCCCAAACTTTTAAGAACGGCATCATTTAAGCCGCAGTAATTTGAAGGCTTAAAATGCAAATAAATCTCATTTAGCATTCTGTAGTGTCTCCGAGAGCTGTAGTGGTTTAATTGTTCACATTTACGTCGCTTTTTCTCCATTAACATGCTGTTCCATGCTGGGCCAATCTGGTACATTTTATTACCTGTGCTAATTTGTGCACATCTCCATTACTCCCAAAATAGCATCAGGAAGTTTAATGGTGTTTCCAGGAAGGAGAGCTTGTGTAGGTTGTCTTGATGCTAATGGCGGTGTAATTATATTAATGGCAGTAATTACATATGCAAAATAAATAAATAAATAAAATAAAAAAATAACCTGTTGCTGTAAATGTAAAGCTAGTACACACATTTCCCCCCAAATACAGATAAAGTGAAACCCTAATGCTGAATATTTTGGATTATTCCACTCAGACTTACACGAAACTAAGTCTGATTTATTTAGATAATGAAGAAGCATTGCTTTAGAAAGTACAGAACAACACAGCAGAGGAATGTCTGGATCACTAAAGTGTCAGAATAACTGATTAAACCCAGATGCTGTGCTTGTTAGAAGTAAAGCTTGAACATATGGAGGTGACATCTAATAGAAAGTAAACAACCACAAACATCGGCTAAACGGTGCGTTTCCTAATCTATGATCTTTGCCTTGTTCTTTCCCTTTTATTTTTTTTTTTATTCCCTGGGTTTTTGAATCATAATAATTAACTTTGGTGTTGAAAGCCGTGCGATTTTCTTCACGGTGGGTTGGCTCAGAAAATCTGTGACAATAAAGGATTTTAATTTTTTTAAATAAGGAATTAAAGATTTCTTTGAGTTTGATAGGGGAAGTCAATCATTTTGTCACATAATTGTCAAAGAAATTGTTATTATTATTATTATTGTTATTAATATTAATAATAATAATAATAAAAAATCTGTGGCTGTTTTTATTGTTGGTTGGCAGTGGAAAAAAGCATAGTTTATTATGTATGTTTAATTAATTAAATTAACAATGATTATTATTATTATTATTATTATTTATTATATTTTTATTATTATATTATTATATATTATTATTATACTAACACTGGGTAGGGACATATCACTACATTCCCCTCCCGATTCTGATGGTTGATGTGAACATTACCAACCTGTTGGCTCATATTTGCATGATTTTATGCATTAGACTGCTGTCACCCTTTCGGCTGATTAGATAACTGCATGAATATGTAGATGTTCTGCTGTCCTTAATAAAGTGCTCTGTGAGTGCATGTCTTTCAACATCAGTCCTATTTTTTTTAATGTATAATCCAGTCTAATCGATGATATCCAAGTCTGTTGGCAAATTCAACAAAACATGACAGAGCTTGCTTTAAGACACACGAAGCTGTGTCCTGTGTTTGTATGTAAAATTTCTGACAAAACTGAACATCAGAGTGCCTGAGGGTCTGTCCACAAACGTTCAGGTCGGTTCATGGTATATTTGGAGAAGAACTTTTAAGGTTAAAGTTTTGCTGGATCTTTTGAACAAAAGCTGCATTTAAAGTAGCGTGACAATTGTAGCTCACTACACGTGTGTAGGGAGTGTAGAGAGTGTGTGTGTAGAGAGAGAGAGAGAGAGAGAGAGAGAGAGAGAGAGAGAGCAAGAAGGAGAATGTGGTCCAGACCTTGTTTGTTCATTTCTTCATAAACATTGTGACCCCCCCCCCCCCCAGACTGACTGACAGAGAGAGACAACTAGAAACAGAGAGAGAGAGCGAGAGAGAGAGAGAGAGAGAGAGAGAGAGAGAAGGAGAATGTGGTCCAGACCTTGTTTGTTCATTTCTTCATAAACATTGTGACCCCCCCCCCCCAGACTGACTGACAGAGAGAGACAACTAGAAACAGAGAGAGAGAGC